>NC_057795.1:244542590-244770090 GCF_018294505.1 Triticum aestivum | reverse complement strand
ACCAGTGCCTTTGGCAGCCGAAGACCAACTTTAGTCAGGATAACTTGTACTAGATGTTCCCCTTCAAAATGGCCGTTCTTGGCGCCCTTCCCGCTCAATATTTGGGAAGAGGACCAGGGCCTCTATAAATAGGGCTGGCCACCATAGAAGCGGACATCTCAGAGAGTCCTCATCAGATCCATAGGCGATCGAGCTCTTCCAAGTAGTTCATCGCACCAGCTCAAGAACACCTCTCGCGAGGCCGTTCACCCTTTGTACTATTCATCATCAGCCCCTGAGGCAATCCACCACACCACACTAGAGTAGGGTATTTGTGACGCCCGGATAATTAGGCTACAGTAATTCCACGTGAATGATGCCACGTCACCACGATTACTGCTGCTAAGCTATCGCAAAACCGGTCCAAAATTCAAAATTCAAATTAATGATAACAATAAAAGTTTGCAAAAATTAAAACAAAAAATGTTTGGATTGTACTAAATATTACAAAGGTAATTATGGTGCAACAAACCCATTTTTATAAAATGCCTAAGTAATTTAAAATGATTTAAAACAGAAGAGTAAAATAAATAAAAGGTATAAAAAAAAAAAGAAAAGGGACCCCCCCAATGGGCCAACCGGCCCAGCTGACAGCCAGGCCAGCCCACTGGCCTAGCCGGCCGACCCACCCCACTCCCTTATCCCCTCACACCCGCTAACCCTAACCCCCCGTCGCCCCACTTTCCCCCCTCTCGATCCAATCTGGATCGAGGAGACCCCCACTCCCTCGTCCCTCTCGCCCCCCCCCCCGATCTGGATCGGGGCTCACCCCCGACCGCACCTCGCCCCGCCGCCACACGTCGCTCACCGCCGTCCTCCACCTCCTCCCCGTTCCTGGACCGGGAAGTGCCCCCGACGCCATGCGCCGCACCATCGCCGCCCGGAGCTTCGCTCCTCGCTGGACCTCCCCGACCGCCTCCCCACCGGACTGCCTCCTCCACGCCGTCGTCGTCCTCGGCCTCCACCACGAGCACCACTGCCCGGGACCCTACATCCCTCCGTGAGCGCCATCCCCATCTCCCTCTCTCCCCGTCGTCGCGGTTGCCGTTCTCCGCACGAGCACACGCTCATTCGCCGTCGCCCCTCGCCCGTGCGTGGCCACGCGCCCGCGCTGTCCCGTCGTGGTCACCGCCCCTCTTGGCTCCAGCGCGTGCGCACCGCACGCGCCCGTCCCCGACTTCTCCCTCGCGCACCCGCTTGCTTCGGGCGACGCCCGCTGCGAACCACCCCCCTGAGCTCTGTCCACGCCCGCGCTTCCCTGGAGCGCGCCGGCACCTGCGCTTGCCGTCACCGGCCACGGCCACCACCGAAGCCCCCTGCTACCCATGCCTCCCGCTTGCCGGTCCGGTCCCCACTCCGGCCACCTCCCGTGGCCTCCTCCTCCCCGCGCTACTCCTCATCGTTGCGCCCCGCGGCCACCTCCGCTGCCTCCCTTGGCCGGCGCCTTGGCCGCCGGCGCCCAGCCACGTCGGGCCATGGCCTCTGCCTGCGGTCGGGTGCCCGTAGCGCCCGTTCGGGCCACCCCGCAACCGTCGCCCGTTATACCCCAGGGCCTATGACATATGGGCCCGCCCCAGAATGGTTTTATAAAAAAAAGAGAATTAATAATAATAATAATAATAATAAATTTAATTAATTAATTAATTAAATTAATTAACTAAATTAATCCTGTTTAGTTAACCTAATTAACTAGTTAGTTAATTAAACAGTAATTAGATTAGCTAAGTCCTAACTAACTAAACAGTCAGTGACTGCTGGGACCCACACGTGAGGTTAACTAGTCAACCCTGTTGATTTCTGACATCAGCATGACATCATGCTGATGTCATAAATCCATTTTCGAATTAATTTAAATAATTAATTAAATCTCAGAAACTAATAAAATCTTTAGAAAATCATATCTTTTAATCCATAACTCGGATTAAATTATTTTCAACATGAAAGTTGCTCAGAACGACGAGACGATTCTGGATACGCAGCCCGTTCGTCCGCCACACCCCCCTAACCTATCGAACTCGCAACTTTCCCCCTCTGGCTCCTCTGCCCGAAAACACGGAACCCTGGGAATACTTCCCGGATGCTTCCCCCCCTTCATCGGTATCACCTCATACCGCATTAGAACACGTCTAGCTCTGCCTGTTATCCTGTTATGCACTTGCTTGCTATGTATTTACTGTTTCTCCCCCCTCTTCTCTTCGGTAGACCCCATGACGATGCTGATGCCCCAGTTCGACTACGGTGTTGACGACCCCTCCTTCTTTTCTGACCAACCAGGCAAGCCCCCCCCCCTGATCACCAGATATTGCCTATTCTCCTCTATACTGCTTGCATTAGAGTAGTGTAGCATGTTACTGCTTTCCGTTAATCCTATTCTGATGCATAGCCTGACATTGTTGCTACATGTGTTGATACCTTACCTGCAATCCTAAATACTTAGTATAGGATGCTAGTTTATCATCATTGGCCCTACCTTCTTGTCAGTCTGCCTTGCTATACTATTGGGCCGTGATCACTCGGGAGGTGATCACGGGTATATACTATACATACATACATACTGTACAGATGGTGACTAAAGCCGAGTCAGCTCGATGAGTACCCGCAAGTGATTCTGATGAGGGGGCTGAAAGGACAGGTGGCTCCATCCCGGTAGAGGTGGGCCTGGGTTCCCGACGGCCCCCGACTGTTACTTTGTGGCGGAGCGACATGGCAGGTTGAGACCACCTAGGAGACAGGTGGGCCTGGCCCTGTTCGGCATTCGTGGACACTTAACACGCTTAACGAGATCTTGGTATTTGATCTGAGTCTGGCCATTTGGTCTATACGCACTAACCATCTACGTGGGAGTAGTTATGGGTATCCCGACGTCGTGGTATCAGCCGAAGCCTTCTCGACGTCAGCGACGGAGCGGCGCGCGCTGGATTGGACTGCGTTAACGCAACTTCCTTTCTAATGGAGGTTGCTAGGTCTGCTTCCGGCCGCCCTCGCAATGTGCAGGTGAGCAATAGGCGATGGGCCCAGACCCCTGCGCGCATAGGATTTAGACCGGCGGGCTGACCTCTCTGTTGTGCCTAGGTGGGGCTGCGACGTGTTGATCTTCCGAGGCCGGGCATGACCCAGGAAAGTGTGTTCGGCCAAATGGGATCGAGCGTGTTGGGTTATGTGGTGCACCCCTGCAGGGAAGTTAATCTATTCGAATAGCCATGATCTTCGGTAACATGACGACTTGGAGTTGTACCTTGACCTTATGACAACTAGAACCGGATACTTAATAAAACACAACCTTCCAAGTTCCACAGACAACCCGGTGATCGCTTTTCCACAGGGCGACGAGGGGAGGATCGCCGGGTAGGATTATGCTATGCGATGCTACTGGAGATGCTACTTGGAGATGCTACTTGGAGGACTTCAATCTACTCTCTTCTACATGCTGCAAGACGGAGGCTGCCAGAAGCGTAGTCTTCGATAGGACTAGCTATCCCCCTCTTATTCTGGCATTCTGCAGTTCAGTCCACTGATATGGCCTCCTTACACATATACCCATGCATATGTAGTGTAGTTCCTTGCTTGCGAGTACTTTGGATGAGTACTCACGGTTGCTTTCTCCCCCCTTTTCCCCCTTTCCTTTCTTTCTGGTTGTCGCAACCAGATGCTGGAGTCCAGGAGCCAGACGCCACCATCGACGATGATTCCTACTACACTAGAGGTGCCTACTACTACGTGCAGGCCGCTGACGACGACCAGGAGTAGTTAGGAGGATCCCAGGCAGGAGGCCTGCGCCTCTTTCGATCTGTATCCCAGTTTGTGCTAGCCTTCTTAAGGCAAACTTGTTTAACTTATGTCTGTACTCAGATATTGTTGCTTCCGCTGACTCGTCTATGATCGAGCACTTGTATTCGAGCCCTCGAGGCCCCTGGCTTGTATTATGATGCTTGTATGACTTATTTATGTTTTAGAGTTGTGTTGTGATATCTTCCCGTGAGTCCCTGATCTTGATCGTACACATTTGCGTGCATGATTAGTGTACGATTGAATCGGGGGCGTCACAAGTTGGTATCAGAGCCGACTGCCTGTAGGAATCCCCCTTTCCAACTCCTTGGCCGAAGTTGAGTCTAGTCATTGCAAAACTTTTACTAACTTGGCTGTGTGCCTTACGGGCCCACGTCGCCATTGGGTGGTATTAGGATCTTTTATTCCTCGACCTATACTCTGGGACTCTGATCTCTCTTCTATTCGGGTTAAATGATTTTTGCTAAATCTAACATTAGGATCTCGTTATCACTTTCACTCGGAGAGCCCCTTATTAATGATGATCGTCTGCGGCACGTGAAGACCCTGAAGATACTCTTCGCTGTTAACCCGAGAACTTATGTTCATCGCATTTGCAATTCCCCTTCCACTGTCAACCCTTATGGATAACTACTTGCAGTTGTTATTCTTACATTCATCCCCAGTTGGTCTTGTTATTACCAGATACCTCGAAACACTCGTCGTTGTTTCGATAATCCTTTGAGCTTACCGCCTTGCTGTTCTTTGTCACTTGAATACCCCTATGGATAATTCTCGCACTTATCGAGTATCCGCTCATCCCCCAATTGTTCATGTGTTTCACAATGGTCTTTAAAATACTATTCGATCCCCCAAAAATCCTTAGTAGCTTATTGCTCTGTCATACTTGTCTACTTGCATGATGGATGCTTTCCATATGTCTGGCAATATTCGTTAGTATCCTTAGGCATCGTCATTTTGATCCTTTTGATTCAACATGAGTGCGAATGCACGCAATCATCAGTTGATCCTTTTAAATTATCTTTCCGGCTCAGACGTTATTTTAAACAAGAGTTGGTTCTCAACCAATCCAAATGCCGTCGATAGTACCCCTAAGGCTATTCAACTTATCCACCCCTAATCAGAACATTGCTTCTGTTCCCTTAATTTGGAAATCATAATTCCTTTGCATTTGAGCTCTGGATTAGTTAGTTGTTTCTATAATCCAATGCCCTTGCATTGTTACTTCCTCTGATTGTGTGCTGATGCTCACATCAGCTCTGCTATGGATCGACAGATCCTTTAATGGATTTTATCCGACATTGTCCTTCATATTCAATAACCTTGTGAGCCTTCCCTTGGATACATAATGCCTTTGGTAAATTGTATCATCTACTTTCTCAACCTTGCTCTGCTTTCGAGCTTGTGATATTTACTCTTGAAACTTGTGGTATATGTTTCTAAGAAGCCCCATTGGGTTGAACCTATACCTTCCTTAAAAACCGTATGAACCGGAAGGTTTTGACAAGTCAACCCTTCTAGTGTTTAGCAGATAATTTTCTACCATACAACTTCTTGAGAACGAGAAGTGAATGGAAGGTTATGCATTATGGAAGTGGGAGTCGACCTTGAACTTTGTGTTCATGCCCATGGACACGATGTAGATCTTATCATTAAATCTTCTCTTAAATTAATTATTCCCTTGGTATAAGTACATCTTATATCTGGGATCTGGCCTTTTGCAATCGTGGTTCCGACCATGATCTCCTTTAAATACCATTTCTCGTGCAAGTTTAAGCACTTGTCTTCTACAGAGTAATACCCCAGTCCAACCTCTACTTTGATTTGTCGTCGAGTATTACCCCCTTGGTATCTCAAGAATATCATGGGGCTGCATAACTTATTATGGGTTCTTCATCAACTATTATTTCTCACAGATTCCAATTTTCTCGGGTTCTGGGTTGTCGTCAATCGAGAACAACGATTCCACATTTTGGTTCGATAACCCTAAGTAATTTTCGTTGCTTACGATTTTATTAATCCTTTAAGTCTTTCCTAGCCTGATCGGCTAAATTTTAACCGTGCTACCTGGTCCTTCTTTTCGGAGCACAATTTTCGATGATGAGCTAAACTTACGTCGATCTTCCTCGTCATATCAGTTCGCCTTGAACAAGAAGCTTGATTTCAAGTTTGTGTCCTACCCATGGTTCCAATAACCTTCCGCTTCATTATTCCTTTGACTTGATGTCGTCACTGATTGATTACATCTTCATGAAATCTCTCGACAAATGTGTCGTGATTATCATCAACCTTATGAGCTCTTCCAGGATATCAATTGAGTTCATGATGAGAAATACCATCCTTGCCCCTGATGATTTGTGTTACCTTTGACCACTTATTTGCCTTCCGTTCAACACAAAATTGTTCGTGTTTTGAGTTATACCTTGAGATCCCTACTATCCAGCATTTGTTCTTCCTTACCTTGGAGTATTACCATCTTTTAATATCAAGGATGTGGTGAGGATTGCTCCACCTCTTAAGAAATTCTTGGTATAGTGATACTTCTCACCATCACCATTCTTTCTTGGTCCTCGGTTGATTCCAACCGGGGTACCAACAAGTGAACTATGCTGTTTGGATTCTGTACTTCTAGCAACCCTATTGCTTTGAAGTTAATGGTCAACCGTTCATTCTTAGACTATTGATTATTGAATCACCATTCTGACATTGGTCGTGCAGCCCAACCCATATTTCGGGCGCACCTTTCAACCAATGTTTAATTGTGTATGTTGTCCTCGAGCATGCTTCATTATATCATTTGATTGGACAAATGCTATCTCCTTATCCACATAATTGAGGAGATGCATCTTTTTGGATACCTCGTTGAATTATCGCTGAGTCCGTCAGCCACTTCCTCATCCTCTCCTTGGTTTAATGATGAACTCTGGTTTCGGAACTTGCTTCCATAGTTCATTTCCTGAGAATCTTGAAATGTCTTTTCGTCTATTTGTGTTGCACCTTTTCTTCTCGGACATCCTGAGTCTGAGGTATCATGACACCAACCGGATCTGAATCTCGGTCAGATATGATGGTTGGGACAACTTTCCAGGAGTTATGATGTTGGTCCTTTGATGACCCGGTAATATGATGTCATGCCTGGCACCCCCCCCCCAGCTGGAGGACCTATCATTATAATTTCTTTTGCAAGGATAACCATTCTTCCTGGAGGAAACTGTAAAACTTATTTTATAAGTTGCTCCTGATGGATCATTTGTGTATCCAAAGTCAGACCCTTGATTGAAACACCATATCATTGCTACCTCGAAGCATGACTATGATACCCCGCTCATCAACAAGAACATTGGAGGCGCGATGCTAAATGTTTCTTGGTCAGTTATCCAAACACCATTGTATGGGTAACATCTTGATTAATCCTTGCCTCTTTATCTGAATGGTCGGGTACTTGCTCTCCTACCCTGTATGCCATGTTCTGCTTGCCCATGAGAAGGATATACTCCTAATAATTGTGTGTAATCACAATTTTTCTTTTCATTGGTCTGTTTAATCTGATAATCATGTTTTCCTTTCCATTCTTTTGTTTAACCTTTCCTGTAATCTGACTTAACTGAGCAGAAATAATTCCCTGCTTAGGTAAGCACCTTGTGGTACCACTCTGTCTGTAAGACCCTGTTACTATTGTTGATGACATTCCGGTAACCACCTATGGGTGAGAACTTTGCCAATTGGTTCGCCTCATTCAACGAGCAGGAAAATGGTTTCTCTTTGTTCCTCGTCCTTGGTACCGACATTGTTGCCGACATAGCTGAAAAGCTATCCACTGACATGCCTCCCTGTCGCGGCTGTGCAAGATGTCACCACCTTTCCTACTTTCAACCCACATGTTGGGCCCATAACCCACAGATCCACTGGATCGAAACCTGACTCTCCTTTATAATCCGGATTCTAATGTATCCTTTGCACCTGGCTTCGTATGTGATTCATGAGCTGAATGCTATACCATTATTCATCGTGGAATCAAACACCATGTTATTCTCGTTGTTCAAACCCCCAATCCAGCTTCTGTCTAGTCATCGAATGTTTGCCTACCCGTTTGAAACTTTGGTACCATCGTATATTGCACTCAACGAATTCATTGAAATACAACTCGTGGGGTACCTTGTGTATTTCCCATTGAGTTCACCGTTAGATGCCCAGCTTTGTGGAGATGCGTTCTTCCAGAGTTTTTCCCCTTGGTCGCGTTCGTAGGACGATGGAGATCCCGAAGAAAGGATGACGACTTGATCATGGTGACTTGAAGCAGAGAAATGAAGACATCAATGAAAGGGATCAACCTCATCGAAAGGACAGCCAAGACCGAGAAGACTCGTTAGAATTTCGTAATCAAATCTTTCCCCCTTACACTACCACGTAAATCTCGGGACGAGATTTCTTGTAGTGGAGGAGAATTGTGACGCCCGGATAATTAGGCTACAGTAATTCCACGCGAATGATGCCACGTCACCACGATTACTGCTGCTAAGCTATCGTTAGGACAAAACCGGTCCAAAATTCAAAATTCAAATTAATGATAACAATAAAAGTTTGCAAAAATTAAAACAAAAATGTTTGGATTGTACTAAATATTACAAAGGTAATTATGGTGCAACAAACCCATTTTTATAAAATGCCTAAGTAATTTAAAATGATTTAAAACAGAAGAGTAAAATAAATAAAAGGTATAAAAAAAAAAAGAAAGGGACCCCCCCCAATGGGCCAACCGGCCCAGCTGACAGCCAGGCCAGCCCACTGGCCCAGCCGGCCGACCCACCCCACTCCCTTATCCCCTCACACCCGCTAACCCTAACCCCCCGTCGCCCCACTTTCCCCCCTCTCGATCCAATCTGGATCGAGGAGACCCCCACTCCCTCGTCCCTCTCGCCCCCCCCCCCGCCCCCCCCGATCTGGACGGGGCTCACCCCCGACTGCACCTCGCCCCGCCGCCACACGTCGCTCACCGCCGTCCTCCACCTCCTCCCCGTTCCTGGACCGGGAAGTGCCCCCGACGCCGTGCGCCGCACCATCGCCGCCCGGAGCTTCGCTCCTCGCTGGACCTCCCCGACCGCCTCCCCACCGGACTGCCTCCTCCACGCCGTCGTCGTCCTCGGCCTCCACCACGAGCACCACTGCCCTGGACCCTACATCCCTCCGTGAGCGCCATCCCCATCTCCCTCTCTCCCCGTCGTCGCGGTTGCCATTCTCCGCACGAGCACACGCTCACTCGCCGTCGCCCCTCGCCCGTGCGTGGCCACGCGCCCGCGCTGTCCCGTCGTGGTCACCGCCCCTCTTGGCTCCAGCGCGCGCGCACCGCACGCGCCCGTCCCCGACTTCTCCCTCGCGCGCCCGCTTGCTTCGGGCGACGCCCGCTGCGAACCACCCCCCCTGAGCTCTGTCCACGCCCGCGCTTCCCTGGAGCGCGCCGGCACCCGCGCTTGCCGTCACCGGCCACGGCCACCACCGAAGCCCCCTGCTACCCGTACCTCCCGCCCGCCGGTCCGGTCCCCACTCCGGCCACCACCCGCGGCCTCCTCCTCCCCGCGCTACTCCTCATCGCTGCGCCCCGCGGCCACCTCCGCTGCCTCCCTTGGCCGGCACCTTGGCCGCCGGCGCCCAGCCGCGTCGGGCCATGGCCTCTGCCTGCGGTCGGGTGCCCGTAGCGCCCGTTCGGGCCACCCCGCACCCGTCGCCCGTTATGCCCCAGGGCCTATGACATATGGGCCCGCCCCAGAACGGTTTTTTTAAAAGAGAATTAATAATAATAATAATAAATTTATTTAATTAATTAATTGAATTAATTAATTAAATTAATCCTGTTTAGTTAACCTAATTAACTAGTTAGTTAATTAAACAGTAATTAGATTAGCTAAGTCCTAACTAACTAAGCAGTCAATGACAGGTGGGACCCACACGTCAGGTTGACCAAGTCAACTCTGTTGACTGCTGATGTCAGCATGACATCATGCTGATGTCATTAATCTGTTTTTTGAACTAATTAAATAATTAATTAAATTTCAGAAATTAATAAAATCTTTAAAAAATCATATCTTTTAATCCGTAACTCGGATTAAAATATTTTCAACATGAAAGTTGCTCAGAACGATGAGACGAATTCGGATACGCAGCCCTTTCATCCACCACACACCCCTAACATATCAAACTCGCAACTTTCCCCCTTCGGCTCCTCTGCCTGAAAACACGGAACACCGGGAATACTTTCCCGGATGTTTTCCCCCTTCGCCGGCATCACCTCATACTGCGTTAGGACACACCTAGCACCGCTTTTTGTCATGTCTTGCGTCGTCTTGCTTATGTTTGCACTGTATTTGTTGTTTCTTCCCCCTCTTCTCTTCGGTAGACTACGAGACCGACGCTGCTGCTGCCCAGTTCGACTACGGAGTTGAAGACCCCTCTCTCTTGCCAGAGCAACCAGGCAAGCCCCCCCCTTGATCACTAGATATCGCCTATTCTACTCTATACTGCTTGCATTAGAGTAGTGTAGCATGTTACTGCTTTCAGTTAATCCTATACTGCTGCATAGCCTGCCCTTGCTACTACTGTTGTTACCTTTACCTGCAATCCTACATGCTTAGTATAGGATGCTAGTATTTTTCATCTGTGGCCCTACATTCTTGTCCGTCTGCTGTGCTATACTATCGGGCCGTGATCACTCGGGAGGTGATCATGGGTATATACTATATACGTTATACATGATACATGTGGTGACCAAAGACGGGTCGGCTGGTGGAGCACCCGCGAGTGGATCTTTGTGGCGGAGCGACAGGGCAGGTTGAGACCGCCTAGGAGAGAGGTGGGCCTGGCCCTGTTCGGCATTCGCGGATATTTAACACGCTTAACGAGATCTTGGTATTTGATCTGAGTTGGCTACGAGCCTATACGCACTAACCAACTACGTGGGAAAGATATGGGCACTCGGCGTCGTGGTATCAGCCGAAGCACTTCGTGACGTCAGCGACTGAGCGGCGCGCGCCGAATTGGACTGGAACGCCACTAGGCTAGGTCTGATTTCGGCCGCCCTCGCAATGTGCAGGTGTGTTCAGGGTGATGGGCCCAGACCCCTGGGCGCCTAGGTTTAGACCGGCGTGCTGACCTCTCTGTTGAGCCTAGGTGGGGCTGCGACGTGTTGATCTTCCGCGGCCGGGCATGACCCAGGAAAGTGTGTCCGGCCAAATGGGATCAAGCGTGTTGGGTAAGTTGGTGCACCCCTGCAGGGAAGTTAATTTATTCGAATAGCCGTGATCTTCGGTAATAGGACGACTTGGAGTTGTACCTTGACCTTATGACAACTAGAACCGGATACTTAATAAAACACACCCTTCCAAGTGCCAGATACAACCCGGTGATCGCTCTCTAACAGGGCGACGAGGAGAGGATCGCCCGGTAGGTCTATGCTATGCGATGCTACTGGAGATGCTACTTGGAGATGCTACTTGGAGGACTTCAATCTACCCTCTTCTACATGCTGCAAGACGGAGGCTGCCAGAAGCGTAGTCTTCGACAGGATTAGCTATCCCCCTCTTATTCTGGCATTCTGCAGTTCAGTCCACTGATATGGCCTCCTTACACACATATCCATGCATATGTAGTGTAGTTCCTTGCTTGCGAGTACTTTGGATGAGTACTCACGGTTGCTTTCTCCCCCCTTTTCCCCCTTTCCTTTCTTTCTGGTTGTCGCAACCAGATGCTGGAGTCCAGGAGCCAGACGCCACCGTCGACGATGATTCCTACTACACTGGAGGTGCCTACTACTACGTGCAGGCCGCTGACGACGACCAGGAGTAGTTAGGAGGATCCCAGGCAGGAGGCCTACGCCTCTTTCGATCTGTATCCCAGTTTGTGCTAGCCTTCTTAAGGCAAACTTGTTTAACTTATGTCTGTACTCAGATATTGTTGCTTCCGCTGACTCGTCTATGATCGAGCACTTGTATTCGAGCCCTCGAGGCCCCTGGCTTGTATTATGATGCTTGTATGACTTATTTATTTTTAGAGTTGTGTTGTGATATCTTCCCGTGAGTCTCTGATCTTGATCGTACACATTTGCGTGCATGATTAGTGTACGATTGAATCGGGGGCATCACAGTATTACACCACATCGGTGGCCCGAACCAGTATAAATCTTGTGTCCCTCATTTTGTTCATCGTTTAGCTTAGATTCTCGTGAGGCGATTGGGCGTAGAGTTGTAGGGGGAAGATCTTCGCGCGCACCCCAGAGTTCGAACCTTAAGGGTCTGTCGGAACCCAACATCCGACATTTGGCGTGCCAGGTAGGGGTGCGCCGGAATCTTCCTTCTTCTGCCCTGCGTTCCGCCCTTCACCGCCCCCCATGTCCGACGACCTGACGGCCAACTCCGACCGCTGGGCGGCATGGCCTGCCCACGCCGTGCCGCCTGCCCAAGGTGACCTCAACCCCACACCTCAGGCAGCTCGCGCCCCGCAGAGCGCTGCGGGACACGGGCGACGCGGTCAGGTGTCGCCTGCCCTCACTCCGCGGCAGGTACGATCGACGGCGAGGGCCTCAAGCCATGCTGCGGCCATGGCACCGCACACCCGACGAGAGCAGGCGAACATGAAGGTCGCACTCACAGTGGCGCGAGAGCTGCTGCGGTGCAGACTGCAAGAAAGTGGCCACGATGTGCTGTTGGAACGCGTCGTCGAGCTCCTGGATGCCGCTACTTTAGGGGCACCCCCGTTCTACGTCCAGCTTCCACCCCAAGCCCCGGGTGGATCACGAGGCGGGCCAATCCGTGCCCATGCGCCCCCGGGCGCACCTCGGGGCTTCATTAACGCCAACCTGGCCATCAGCACTGGGCGATAAGCTGCGCTGGCACCGCCCCTGTTAAGCGAGGGCATGCGCATCACTGCCTATGGCCCTAGCGGACCGCCGCCCTACCGTCCCCAAGAGGGAGCTTCAAGTCGAACTACATGGCGCGCGGAGCACTACGGCAAGGCCTTTGGGGCGGTTACACCGGAGGCCTACGTGCCCCGCATGGTGGATCGAGAGTATGCACTGGAAGAAGACCACGGCTCATTCCTCGGGCCAGGCTGGGAGGAAGAGGCGCCAGAAGCCGAGCTCTTTCAGGAAACTCACGGAAGCCTTGACAACCGTGCCAGCGGCAGCAACTATCGGGTACCGCTAATTCCTCAGGAGCAAGCTTATGCTAACCATGGGTCGCAGGAGGTTCAGGTCGCTGCAGCAGACGGTTGCCCCAGTGCGGCAACCTCCCTCCGCTCAGGAGGAGGGCACTGGGGGCAGCAGGAGAGGGGCCGGGAGCCAGGCTCCTCCCCACGGCGTACGGAGCAAGGGTTCTGCGGAGGTAGGCCCTCTGCCGGGGAGGTGCCCCAGAGCCTGCCCCCGGCAGAGGACCCGTGGTTGTCGGGGGAACCGCTGGCGTCCCCTTTTCCCCATTGGCGTTGTCCTGGTTTCCGGTCGCCGTCGATGGTGGTCAAGGGTGGCGCAAGGCGGAGCCCTCATCTAGCGATATGAAGCAAGGCCGGTACCTGTGAAGAAGGCCCAGTGCCTGTGAAGCTCGCCGCCCGTGACACTCTCACGTAATAATGAGTTGGGGATGTACACGCCCCGGAGTCTCCGGAGAGCCGCCCTCGGGCCTCGGGGGCTCCCTCCCACGCCCAGTGGCAGCACTTAGCTCCGCGCTAGTGAGAAGACGGCGAAGACTAGATTAGGTGCCGGACACGGCCTTTTGCTTTTGCTTCCTTTCGTGCGAACAAGCTTTCTCGTTTCGGATCTGAGTTGAAGTTGAATTTGTGTTTGCATATGCGGGGAGGGGTGTTGTGTCTTATTCGTGTGCTTTCTCATGCTCCGATTACAATTCAAATTGGAATTCACACTAGCTGCCTCCCTCTCGCGAGCCCCTCGCGAGTAGGGCAGGGCCCAGCATGTGCGTCCGCCGTCCCGCGGCCGGCGTTCGCTCCAGCCAGGCTCTCGCCGCATGGACAAACGGGACCCTCATGAGGCCCTTGGATGGACACCGCGAGCCTACTCGAGGCTCGCCAAGACGAAGGTAAATCCACGACAACCTACTCATCGCAAAAATCATGGCATCATTCAGATACCCATCCGGCGCCGATCTCGACAACACGTAGGCAACAATCTTTTTACATGAGGGGCTTCCCCTCCCAAAATGCTCTCACAACCTTTAGGGCCACGCCCGAGTCTCTTCCTGCGCAGGACAAACAATAGGGGGAATCGCGGGATCAATCGAACATGTCGCTCACTGCATCCCCCAGGGCGTCCCCAGAAGCGTCGCTGGCACCGCCGTCGTCGCCACCGGCCTCCCCATCGCCGTTGTTGGCACCGTCTTCACCACTGTTCACCACGTCGCCTTCGTCAGCAGCAAAGATCACCCCATCGTCATCAGAAGTGAAAGCCCGGACAAGTGCATCTGCATTGTCCTCCACCCAGCGCGCTAAGTCGCCTCGGACGTCCTCAGGCACCGGGGCGATGGCGGCGTCGAAGTCAAAGAGGGGGTCGATGTTTTGGAGATGGCTGAAGACGCGGGAGAATACCCGCGCGAGTAGGCCGCGGCTCCGTTCCTCCACCAGCTGGAGAGACCTCTCAGAGTGGTTCTCCAGAAGCGTCACCACGTCAGTGAAGAACTGGAGATTGCCGGCGTAGTTGGTCGCATGCGGCTCCTCAGCGGCCGCCTCGCAGATATTGCCCAAGGTCGTGTTGGCCCTTTCCCTGAGCGTCTAGAGCATGGGGCCATGCATGTGTTCCAGCGTCTTTAAATTTGCACCTTGCGGATTCCACCATTAAAAAACCAATGGAAAGGATCAATGATATTCTCATTGTTGCAAATAGAAATTTGGTGCCCGTAGATTTTATCGTTCTTGATATAGATTGCAATCTTTCTTGCCCTATTATTCTTGGTATACCTTTCCATAGAACGATTGGCGCGATTATTGATATGAAGGAAGGGAATATTAGATTCCAATTGCCATTAAAGAAAGGCATGTAGCACTTTCCAAGAAAGAAAGTCAAACTACCTTATGAATCTATCATGCGAGCTACTTATGAATTTAGTGCCAAGGATGGCACTACTTAGATATATCTTCACTTTTACACCTAGCTAGGGGCGTTAAGCGATAGCGCTAGTTGGGAGGCAACCCAATTTTCTTTGTGTTTTTTGTTTTTGTTCATGTTTAGTGATAGATCTTGCATCTACCTTCTGTTTAGATGTGTTTTTATCTTTTAATTAGTGTTTGTGCCAAGTAGAACCTATAGGATAACCTATGATGATAGTTGATTTGATTCTGCTGAAAAACAGAAACTTTGCAAGCACGAATTTAGTTTTGTTACATCACACAAACGTGCTTTTGTGTTTATTATTTTTGCTGCTGATCAATAGACAAATTGTACAGGACTTCCTATTTTGGTAGGAGTTTTAGAGTTCCAGAAGTTTGCGTTAGTTACAGATTGCTACAGACTATTATGTTTCTGACAAATTCTATTTTTCGTGTGTTGTTTGCTTATTTTGATCCATCTATGGCTAGTAAAATAGTTTATCAACCATAGAGAAGTTGTAATACAGTAGGTTTAACACCAACATAAATAAATAATAAGTTCATTACAGTACCTTATGTGGTGCTTTTGTTTTCTTTCACTAACGGAGCTTATAAGATTTCCTGTTGAGTTTTGTGTTGTGAAGTTTTCAAGTTTTGGGTAAAGCTTTTATGGACTATGGAATAAGGAGTGGCAAGATCCTAAGCTTGGGGATGCCCATGGCACTCCAAGATATTCAAGGATAGCCAAAAGCCTAAGCTTGGGGATGCCCCGGGAAGGCATCCCCTCTTTCGTCTTCGTTCATTGGTAACTTTACTTGGAGCTATACTTTTATTCACCACATGATATGTGTTTTGCTTGGAGCGTCGTGTATTATATTAGCACTTGCTTTTTAGTTTACCACAATCATCCTTGCTGTACACACATTTTGGGAGAAGCCTACTTGATTAGAATTTGCTAGAATACTCTATGTGCTTCACTTATATCTTTTGAGCTTGATAGTTTTTGCTCTAGTGCTTCACTTATATTTTAGAGCACGGCGGTGGATTAATTTTGAAGAAATTGCTAGTCACTCATGCTTCACTTATATTATTTTGAGAGTCTTTTAGAACAGCATGGTATTTGCTATGGTTACAAATTTGGTCCTAGAATGATGAGCATCCAAGTTGGGTATAATAAAAACTATCATAGAAAGTGAATTGGATGCTATGATCAATTTGATGCTTGATAATTGTTTTGAGATATGGAGGTAGTGATATTAAAGTCACGCTAGTTGAGGTGATTATGAAAAATACTTGAGTTGAGGGTTGTGATTCCCGTAGCATGCACGTATGGTGAACCGCTTTGTGATGAAGTTGGAGCACAATTTTATTTATTGATTGTCTTCCTTATGAGTGGTGGTCGGGGACATGCGATGGTCTTTTCCTACCAATCTATCCCCCTAGGAGCATGCGCGCAGTGCTTTGTTTTTGATGACTTCTAGATTTTTTCAATAAGTACATGAGTTCTTTTGACTAATGTTGAGTCCATGGATTATACGCACTTTCACCCTTCCACCATTGCTAGCCTCTCTTGTGTCGCGCAACTTTCGCCGGTACCATACACCCACCATATACCTTCCTCAAAACAGCCACCATACCTACCTATTATGGCATTTCCATAGCCATTCCGAGATATATTGCCATGCAACTTTCCACTGTTTTGTTCATATGACACGTATTACTTTTGTCATATTGCTCTTTGCATGATCATGTAGTTGACATCGTATTTGTGGCAAGGCCACCTCCATAATTTTCATACATGTCACTCTTGATTCATTGCATATCCCGGTACACCGCTGGAGGCATTCATATATAGTCATATCTTGTTCTAGCTTTGAGTTGTAATTCTTGAGTTGTAAATCCATAAAAGTGTGATGATCTTCATTATTAGAGCATTGTCCTAGTGAGGAAAGGATGATGAAGACTATGATTCCCCCACAAGTCAGGATGAGACTTTGGAATTTATAAAAAGAAAATAAAAAAGAAAAAAAGGAAAAAATAAAATGAGAGAAAAAGAGAGAAGGGACAATGCTACTATCTCTTTTTCCACACTTGTGCTTTAAAGTAGCTCATGATCTTCATGATGGAGAGTCTCCTATGTTGTCACTTTCATATACTAGTGGGAATTTTTCATTATAGAACTTAGCTTGTATATACCAATGATGGGCTTCCTCAAATTTCCCTAGGTCTTCGTGAGCAAGCAAGTTGGATGCACACCCAATTAGTTTCTTTTGTTGAGCTTTCATATATTTATAGCTCTAGTGCATCCGTTGCATGGCAATCCCTACTCACTCACATTGATATCTATTAATGGGCATCTCCATAGCCCGTTGATACGCCTAGTTGATGTGAGACTATCTTCTCCTTTTTTGTCTTCTCTACAACCACCATTCTATTCCACATATAGTGTCATGTCCATGGCTCACGCTCATGTATTGCGTAAAAGTTGAAAAAGTTTGAGATTATATAAAGTATGAAACAATTGCTTGGCTTGTCATCGGGGTTGTGCATGATTAAATACTTTGTGTGATGAAGATAGAGCAACAGCCAGACTATATGATTTTGTAGGGATAACTTTCTTTGGCCATGTTATTTTGAGAAGACATGATTACTTTGATTAGTATGCTTGAAGTATCACTATTTTTATGTCAATATGAACTTTTATTTTGAATAATTTGGATCTGAACATTCATGCCCCAAAAAAGAAAATTACATTGAGAATTATGCTAGGTAGCATTCCACATCAAAAATTCCATTTTTATCATTTACCTACTCGAGGACGAGCAGGAATTAAGCTTGGGGATGCTTGATACGTCTCCAACGTATCTATAATTTTTGATTGTTCCATGCTATTATATTACCCCTTTTGGATGTTTATGGGCTTTATTTTACACATTTATATCATTTTTGGGACTAACCTACTAACCGGAGGCCCAGCCCGTATTGCTGTTTTTTTGCCTATTTCAGTACTTCGAAGAAAAGGAATATCAAACGGAGTCCAAACAGAATGAAACCTTTGGGAGTGTGATTTTTGGAACGAACGTGATCCAGAGGACTTGGAGGCAAGTCCAGAAGCAGCCAAGGCGGCCACGAGAGGGTAGGGCGCCCCCCCCCTACACGGCGCGCCCCCCTGTCTCGTGGGCCCCTCAGGCGGCCACCGACGTACTTCTTCCTCCTATATAAGCCTACGTATCCCGAAAACATCCAGGGAGCCAACGAAACACAATTTCCACCACGGTAACCTTCTGTATTCGTGAGATCCCATCTTGGAGCCTTCGTCGGTGCTCGCTGGAGGGGGAATCGACCACGAAGGGCTTCTACATCAACACCATAGCTCCTCCGATGAGTTGTGAGTAGTTTACCACAGACCTTCGGGTCCATAGTCATTAGCTAGATGGCTTCTTCTCTCTTTTTGGATCTCAATACAATGTTCTCCCCCTCTCTTGTGGAGATCTATTCGATGTAAACTCTTTTTGCGGTATGTTTGTCAAGATCCGATGAATTGTGGGTTTATGGTCAAGTTTATCTATGAGAAATATTTGAATCTCCTCTGAATTCTTTTATGTATGATTGAGTTATCTTTGCAAGTCTCTTCGAATTATCAGTTCGTTTGGCCTACTAGATTGATCTTTCTTGCCATGGGAGAAGTGCTTAGCTTTGGGTTCAATCTTGCGGTGTCCTTACCCAGTGACAGAAAGGGTTGCAAGGCACATATTGTATTGTTGCCATCGAGGATAAAAAGATGGGGTTTATATCATATTGCATGAGTTTATCCCTCTACATCATGTCAACTTGCTTAAGGCGTTACTCTCTTCTTATGAACTTAATACTCTAGATGCAGGCAGGAGTCGGTCGATGTGTGGAGTAATAGTAGTAGATGCAGGCAGGAGTCGGTCTACTTGTTGTGGACGTGATGCCTATATACATGATCATGCCTAGATAACCTCATAATTATTCGCTTTTCTATCAATTGCTCGACAGTAATTTGTTCATCCACGGTAATACTTATGCTATCTTGAGAGAAGCCTCTAGTGAAACCTATGGCCCCCAGGTCTATCTCTTATCATATTTGCTTTCAATCTACTTTTATTTGCATCTTTACTTTTTGCATCTATATTATAAAATACCAAAAATATATTTATCTTATCATACTATCTCTATTAGATCTCACTTTCGCGAGTGGCCGTGAAGAGATTGACAACCCCTTTATTGCGTTGGTTTTGAGTTCTTTGTTTGTTTGTGTAGGTGCGTGGGACTTTTGAGGAGCCTCCTACTGTATTGATACCTTGGTTCTCAAAAACTGAGGGAAATACTTACGCTACTATTGCTGCATCACCCTTTCCTCTTCAAGGAAAACCAACGCAAGCTCAAGACGTAGCAAGAAGGATTTCTGGTGCCGTTGCCGGGGAGGTCTTCGCTCAAGTCAAGACATACCAAGTACCCATCACAAACTCATCTCCCTCGCATTTACATTATTTGCCATTTGCCTCTCGTTTTCCTCTCCCCCACTTCACCCTTGTCGTTTTATTGGGCCTCCCTTTCCCAATCTCCTCCTCTCTCTTTCGCTTGCCTTTTTCTGTTTGCTTGTGTGTTGGATTACTTGTTGCCATGGCACAAGATTATACCAAATTGTGTGATTTCTCAAATACCAATAATAATGATTTCCTTAGTTCTTCGATTGCTCCTCTTAATGATGTTGAGTCTTGTGAAATCAATACTACTTTGCTGAATGTTGTTATGAAAGAACAATTCGCCGGCCTTCCTAGTGAAGATGCCGCTACTCATCTAAACAACTTTGTTGATTTGTGTGATATGCAAAAGAAGAAAGATACGGATAACGATATTGTTAAATTGAAGTTATTTCCGTTTTCACTTAGAGATCGTGCTAAAGTTTGGTTTTCGTCTTTTCCTAAAAATAGTATTGATTCTTGGAACAAGTGCAAAGATGCTTTTATCTCTAAGTATTTTCCTCCCACTAAGATTATCACTCTTAGGAATGATATTATGAATTTTAAACAACTTGATCATGAGCATGTTGCCCAATCTTGGGAAAGAATGAAATTGATGATTCGCAATTGCCCTACTCATGGTTTGAATTTATGGATGATCATACAAAAAAATTATGCCGATTTGAACTTTGCTTCTAGAAATCTCTTTGATTCGGCCGCGAGAGGCATGTTTATGGAAATATCGTTAGGAGATGCTACAAAACTTCTTGATAATATTATGGCTAATTATTCTCAATGGCACATCGAAAGATCTTCTAGTAAAAAAGTGCATGCTATAGAAGAAATCAATGTTTTGTGTGGAAAGATGGATGAACTTATGAAATTGTTTGCTACTAAAAATACTCCTCTTGATCCCAATTATATGCATTTGTCTACTTTGATTGAGAATAATAATGAACCTATGGATGTGAATTTTGTTGGTAGGAATAGTTTTGGAAACAATGCTTATAGAGGAAACTTTAATGCTAGACCGTTCCCTAGTAATTCCTCTAATAATTATGGAAATTCCTACAATAATTCTTATGGTAATTTTAATAAGATGCTCTCTGATTTTGAGAATAGTGTGAAAGAATTTTAATGCTTTGCTTGAAAAAAAATTGCTCAAAGTTAATGATTTGGCTAGGAACGTTGATAGACTTTCGCTTGATGTTGATTATCTTAAACTTAGATCTTCTCCTCCTAAGCATGATATCAATGAGTCTCTCAAACCCATGAGAATTTCCATTGATGAGTGCAAGGAAAGAACCGCTAGATTGCGTGCTAAAAAAGATTGCTTTATAAAGGCGTGTTCTTCTAGTTTCCATGAAAATAATGATGATGATATTAAAGTTATTGATGTGTCTCCTATTAGATCTTTGTTTTGCAATATGAATCTTGATAATTATGGGACTTAAGATGAGTCAACTTTACCTAGAAGGCGTCCCAAGAATTCAGAGTTTTTAGATCTTGATGCTAAATTTGGTAAAAGTGGGATTGGAGAGGTCATGACTTTAAATAGTATTGAACCCACTATCTCGGATTTCAAGGAATTTGATTATGATAATTGTTCTTTAGAAGGTTGTATTTCCTTGTTGCAATCCGTTGTTAATTCTCCTCATGCTTATAGTCAAAATAAAGCTTTTACCAAACATATCGTTGATGCCTTGATGCAATCTTATGATGAAAAACTTAATTTGGAAGTTTCTATACCTAGAAAACTTAATGATGAGTGGGAACCTACTATAAAGATTAGAATTAAAGATCATGAGTGTTTTTCTTTGTGTAATTTGTGTGCTAGTGTTTCCACGATTCTAAAAACTTTATGTGATATTCTAGGTTTCCAAGATCTTGATGATTGCTCTTTAAATTTGCACCTTGCGGATTCCACCATTAAAAAGCCAATGGGAAGGATCAATGATGTTCTCATTGTTGCAAATAGAAATTTGGTGCCCGTAGATTTTATCGTTCTTGATATAGATTGCAATCTTTCTTGCCTTATTATTCTTGGTAGACCTTTCCTTAGAACGATTGGCGCGATTATTGATATGAAGGAAGGGAATATTAGATTCCAATTTCCATTAAAGAAATGCATGAAGCACTTTCCAAGAAAGAAAGTCAAATTACCTTATGAATCTATCATGCGAGCTACTTATGAATTTAGTGCCAAGGATGGCACTACTTAGATCTATCTTCGCTTTTATGCCTAGCTAGTGGCGTTAAACGATAGCGCTAGTTGGGACGCAACCCTATTTTCTTTGTGTTCTTTGTTTTTGTTCCTGTTTAGTAATAAATCTTGCATCTACCTTCTGTTTAGATGTGTGTTATCTTTTGATTAGTGTTTGTGCCAAGTAGAACCTATAGGATAACCTATGATGATAGTTGATTTGATTCTGCTGAAAAACAGAAACTTTGCGCGCACGAATTTAGTTTTGTTAAATCACAGAAACGTGATTTTGCGTTGATTCTTTTTTATTATGATCAATAGACAAATTTTCCAGGACTTCCTATATTTGTAGGATTTGTAGAGTTCCAGAAGTTTGCGTTAGTTACAGATTTCTACAGACTATTCTGTTTTTGACAGATTCTATTTTTCGTGTGTTGTTTGCTTATTTTGATGCATCTATGGCTAGTAAAATAGTTTATAAACCATACAGAAGTTGAAATACATTAGGTTTAACACCAAAATAAATAAATAATGAGTTCATTACAGTACATTATGTGGTGGTTTTGTTTTCTTTCACTAATGGAGCTTATAAGATTTCCTGTTGAGTTTTGTGTTGTGAAGTTTTCAAGTTTTGGGTAAAGCTTTTGGACTATGGAATAAGGAGTGGCAAGAGCCTAAGCTTGGGGATGCCCATGGCATCCCAAGATATTTAAGGATAGCCAAAAGCCTAAGCTTGGGGATGCCCCGGGCAGGCATCCCCTCTTTCGTCTTCGTTCATTGGTAACTTTACTTGGAGCTATATTTTTATTCGCCACATGATATGTGTTTTGCTTGGAGAATCGTGTATTATATTAGTCTTTGCTTTTTAGTTTACCACAATCATCCTTGTTGTACACACCTTTTGGGAGAAGCCTACTTGATTAGAATTTGCTAGAATACTCTATGTGCTTCACTTATATCTTTTGAGCTTGATAGTTTTTGCTCTAGTGCTTCACTTATATTTTAGAGCACGGCGGTGGATTAATTTTGAAGAAATTGCTAGTCTCTCATGCTTCACTTATATTATTTGAGAGTCTTTTAGAACAGCATGGTATTTGCTATGGTTACAAATTTGGTCCTAGAATGATGAGCATCCAAGTTGGGTATAATAAAAACTATCATAGAAAGTGAATTGGATGCTATGATCAATTTGATGCTTGATAATTGTTTTGAGATATGGAGGTAGTGATATTAAAGTCACGCTAGTTGAGGTGATTATGAAAAATACTTGAGTTGAGGGTTGTGATTCCCATAGCATGCACATATGGTGAACCGCTTTGTGATGAAGTTGGAGCACAATTTTATTTATTGATTGTCTTCCTTATGAGTGGTGGTCGGGGACATGCGATGGTCTTTTCCTACCAATCTATCCCCCTAGGAGCATGCGCGTAGTGCTTTGTTTTTGATGACTTCTAGATTTTTTCAATAAGTACATGAGTTCTTTTGACTAATGTTGAGTCCATGGATTATACGCACTTTCACCCTTCCACCATTGCTAGCCTCTCTTGTGTCGCGCAACTTTCGCCGGTACCATACACCCACCATATACCTTCCTCAAAACAGCCACCATACCTACCTATTATGGCATTTCCATAGCCATTCCGAGATATATTGCCATGCAACTTTCCACCGTTTCGTTCATATGACACGTATTACTTTTGTCATATTGCTCTTTGCATGATCATGTAGTTGACATCGTATTTGTGGCAAGGCCACCTCCATAATTTTCATACATGTCGCTCTTGATTCATTGCATATCCCGGTACACCGCCGGAGGCATTCATATATAGTCATATCTTGTTCTAGCTTTGAGTTGTAATTCTTGAGTTGTAAATCCATAAAAGTGTGATGATCTTCATTACTAGAGCATTGTCCTAGTGAGGAAAGGATGATGAAGACTATGATTCCCCCACAAGTCGGGGTGAGACTTTGGAATTTACAAAAAGAAAAGAAAAAAGGAAAAAAGGAAAAAAAAGGAAAAAATAAAATGAGAGAAAAAGAGAGAAGGGACAATGCTACTATCTCCTTTTCCACACTTGTGCTTCAAAGTAGCTCCATGATCTTCATGGTAGAGAGTCTCCTATGTTGTCACTTTCATATACTAGTGGGAATTTTTCATTATAGAACTTGGCTTGTATATTCCAATGATGGGATTCCTCAAATTGCCCTAGGTCTTCGTGAGCAAGCAAGTTGGATGCACACCCACTTAGTTTCTTTTGTTGAGCTTTCATATATTTATAGCTCTAGTGCATCCGTTGCATGGCAATCCCTACTCACTCACATTGATATCTATTAATGGGCATCTCCATAACCCGTTGATACGCCTAGTTGATGTGAGACTATCTTCTCCTTTTTTTTGTCTTCTCCACAACCACCATTCTATTCCACATATAGTGCTATGTCCATGGCTTACGCTCATGTATTGCGTGAAAGTTGAAAAAGTTTGAGATTATTAAAGTATGAAACAATTGCTTGGCTTGTCATCGGGGTTGTGCATGATTAAATACTTTGTGTGATGAAGATAGAGCAACAGCCAGACTATATGATTTTGTAGGGATAACTTTCTTTGGCCATGTTATTTTGAGAAGACATGATTACTTTGATTAGTATGCTTGAAGTATCACTATTTTTATGTCAATTTGAACTTTTATTTTGAATAATTTGGATCTGAACATTCATGCCCCAATAAAGAAAATTACATTGAGAATTATGCTAGGTAGCATTCCACATCAAAAATTCCATTTTTATCATTTACCTACTCGAGGACGAGCAGGAATTAAGCTTGGGGATGCTTGATACGTCTCCAACTTATCTATAATTTTTTATTGTTCCATGCTATTATATTACCCCTTTTGGATGTTTATGGGCTTTATTTTACACATTTATATCATTTTTGGGACTAACCTACTAACCGGAGGCCCAGCTCGTATTGCTGTTTTCTTTGCCTATTTCAGTATTTCGAAGAAAAGAAATATCAAACGGAGTCCAAACGGAATGAAACCTTCGGGAGCGTGATTTTTGGAACGAACGTGATCCAAAGGACTTGGAGTGCAAGTCAAGAAGCGGCCGAGGCGGCCACGAGAGGGTAGGGCGCGCCCCCCTATCTCGTGGGCCCCCCGGGCGGACACCGACGTACTTCTTCCTCCTATATAAGCCTACGTACCCCAAAAACATCCACGGAGCCAACGAAACACAATTTCCACCGCCATAACCTTCTTTATCCGCGGGATCCCATCTTGGAGCCTTCATCGGCGCTTCGCCGGAGGGGGAATCGACCATGGAGGGCTTCTACATCAACACCATAGCCCCTCCGATGAGTTGTGAGTAGTTTACCACAGACCTTCGGGTCCATAGTTATTAGCTAGATGGTTCTTCTCTCTTTTTGGATCTCAATACAATGTTCTCCCCCTCTCTTGTGGAGATCTACTCGATGTAAACTCTTTTTGTGGTATGTTTGTCGAGATCCGATGAATTGTGGGTTTATGGTCAAGTTTATCTATGAGAAATATTTGAATCTCCTATGAATTCTTTTATGTATGATTGAGTTATCTTTGCAAGTCTCTTCGGATTTTCAGTTTGGTTTGGCCTACTAGATTGATCTTTCTTGCCATGGGAGAAGTACTTAGCTTTGGGTTCAATCTTGCGGTGTCCTTACCCAGTGACAGAAAGGGTTGCAAGGCACGTATTGTATTGTTATCATTGAGGATAAAAAGATGGGGTTTATATCATATTGCATGAGTTTATCCCTCTACATCATGTCATCTTGCTTAAGGCGTTGCTCTATTCTTATGAACTTAATACTCTAGATGCAGGCAGGAGTCGGTCGATGTGTGTAGTAATAGTAGTAGATGCAGGCAGGAGTAGGTCTACTTGTCGTGGACGTGATGCCTATATACATGATCATGCCTAGATAATCTCAGAATTATTCGCTTTTCTATCAATTGCTCGACAGTAATTTTTTCATCCACAGTAATACTTATGCTATCCTGAGAGAAGCCTCTAGTGAAACCTATGGCCCCCGGGTCTATCTCTTATCATATTTGCTTCCAATCTACTTTTATTTGCATCTTTGCTTTTTGCATCTATATTATAAAATACCAAAAATATATTTATCTTATCATACTATATTAGATCTCACTTTCGCAAGTGGTCGTGAACGAATTGACAACCCCTTTATTGCGTTGGTTGCGAGTTCTTTGTTGTTTGTGTAGGTGCGTGGGACTTTTGAGGAGCCTCCTACTGGATTGATACCTTGGTTCTCAAAAATTGAGGGAAATACTTACGCTACTATTGTTGCATCACCCTTTCCTCTTTAAGGAAAACCAACGCAAGCTCAAGACGTAGCAGGGGGCTGGGGGCTGGGGCCCCCACGATCGCCGGGCGGGCCCCGCAGGGGACCCAGCCATGCGCCGACCCACCTCCCGATGAGGAACCAAAGATCGTCTCCAACCACTCGCCGCCTATGATCAGTGGAGGAGCCCGGGGCAAGCTGGGTGAGCCCAGGGAGAGCTCACGAAGGAGGAGGGGCGCGCCCACGGGTTCAAGGCACACCGCGGGTCAGCCTACCTCTCCGGCCGAGCTCGCGCCGACGGTGGCACACCAACTTGGGGTGATCAAGGTCGGTGGTGGAGGAGAAGCCTAAGGAAGTGGCTCCTCGGCTGGCTCTGCGGGCTCGTCAAGAGGGATCCTGAAAGGCCATGGTCAGCAAAGGGAGCGGCAAACAAGGAACTACAAGAAGGAGGGACTTACTCATCCACGGCGAAGTATTTCCTGTGCTTCAATGGGCGGTACGGGCAATCATCACCACCGGAAGCCTCCTTCCTCTTGTGAAGGGCCTCGAAGTCTATGCGGAACCGGCCCAAGCTCGTGACGTGAGGCTCGGCGCGCAGCATAGGAGCCGAAGCATCAGGACGGCCTACATCAAGGGCACCAGCCTGAGAGGAGCGATCAGGTGCCACCTCTTGGTGGCATGCCGAGGCCACGGGGGCTTCAGCCTCGGGAGCCGCAAGTCGCACCCCCTCATCAGCCACCACCTCACGAGGGGCTCCGTAAGCTCCGGGGGATGACGCCTTGGGAGCCCCACGCGACATCAGCACCTCGACATCAGGCCCCCCAGCTCCTGCCAATGCTTGTCTCCCTGCAATGACTCCTGAGGCAATGCCGACGCGAGCAACTGAAGGAAGGACCGCAGCAACCGGGTTCTCGCGTGGCCCCGCAAGGCCAGCCGGGCGCAGCCCCCATTGGTCAAAACGGGGCATCTGCCTCATGAACTCGACCCTGTTTGTGCAAAGACACAACAGGGTGCCACCATGACGGACGCTGCCAGGGGAGGGGTCGCCAGTCAGAGCCTTCAGCACCTTCTTCAGCATCTCAGGTGCAAGATCCTCTTCGTGGAGCCTCATACGATCCTGGCGCCCGGAGTAGGTCCACATCAGGCGGGAATGGCGCTGGAGAGGAGCGATGCGACGCTGGAGGAACTCCTTCACCACCCGGGGCGCCATCACCCCGAGCTTCCTCAGCCTGTCGAAGCGATGCCAGGCGAAAGCAAGCTGGGGACTCGTAAGCTCCTCGTGACCCCAACCAGGATTGGGAATAGCAGGCAATGTCGGGTGCGCGAGCAGGGGGCTGGGCACCCCAACGTCCACATACAGCCATCGCTCCTGAAACCCGCTCGTAGAAGATGGGAGGCTGAAATCGATCCCTGAGGCGGCCGTCTCCGGCACGGCCTGGAAGCTCATGCATCCCGAACACTGGGAAGGATCAGACAAGCGCAGAGAGAAGAAGTGGCGCAGAAGGGCAACGGAAGGAGGAATCCCCACCATGGCCTCGCAAACGAAGGCGAAGACAGGAAGCAGAGTAATAGATTGGGGGCCAAGATGCATCATGTGGATCTGATAATGGGACATCACCGCATTGAAGAAATTGGAAAAGGAGGGAAACAGGCCCGCCCACAAGGCGTCGGCAAAGAATCGGACCTCCATGATGATCCTGTCGAAGGAGGCATGGGACGCGGGCCTGACCGTCATCCTCCCGCACTCATTGAAGCTGGAGGCGAGCGCGGAGCAGACCTTCTCCAAAGCCTCCAGATTGAGTATGAGTGACTTGTTGACGGTGGGAGTAGCCGCCGGAGGCGCGCTGGATGAAGGCACAAGTTTCTTCCCCTTCTCATTTTTTGTTGGTGCCATGGCAATGGAAAGAAGGAAGAACTCAAGATGGATTGGAGGCGGAAGCAGAGGCTCGGGGAGGAAAAGAGAACAAGGAGCGTGCAGGCAGCAAAGGGAGAATAACTGTGTACAATCATCATGGCCGCCTAGCCAGGCGCATAATGGGGGAACATAGGGAAGCGGAGACGCCCACGTCCAATCAACCGCCACGCGGCGCCCAAGGCCGTAGGCTGAAGGGGCCCGCGGCGGTCCGCACTAGCCCCTTCTCTTCTCTGCTAAGCCAAGTCCGAGCGCACCTTGGACCCGGGGGCTACTGTCGGCGTCCTGGGAACGGGGGTCCCCAGACTTGCCTGCCTATGGCGTGGCTCGAGTGGTGGCCCAGTACGGCCCATCTTCATCAACGCAAGACTCAAGACCCTTGCGAGGGGCCAAGCCTCGCGGGGCGGACGACACGAGGCTTCCTCGGGAGCGGCCTCGCCAGGCAGGCTCGCGAGGAGGCGGAGAGATCAAGGCAGGGGTACCTCATGAGGTGCTCATGACGTAAGCCGTGACGATCGAGACCAGGTGGGCGCCAGGCGGGCGCCGGCCCGCGCAGTGTCCTTCTTTCCTCTTTGGTGCAAAGGGGGCAAGCACATGCGTGGAGTACCGAGGGATCAGGCAAAGGTTGCCATTTCCGTTCAATGAGACCAAGACCAGCAGAGCGGCAGGATGGAGGTCACCGTGGAGCCCAAGACAGCGTCATCACCAGTGCCTTTGGCAGCCGAAGACCAACTTTAGTCAGGATAACTTGTACAAGATGTTCCCCTTCAAAATGGCTGTTCTTGGCGCCCTTCCCGCTCAATATTTGGGAAGAGGACCAGGGCCTCTATAAATAGGGCTAGCCACCACAAAAGAGGACATCTCAGAGAGTCCTCATCAAATCCATAGGCGATCGAGATCTTCCAAGTAGTTCATTGCACCAGCTCAAGAACACCTCTCGCGAGGCCGTTCACCCTTTGTACTGTTCATCATCAGCCCCAGAGGCAATCCACCACACCACACACTGGAGTAGGGTATTACACCACATCGGTGGCCCGAACCAGTATAAATCATGTGTCCCTCATTTTGTTCATCGTTTAGCTTAGATTCTCGTGAGGCGATCGGGTGTAGAGTGGTAGGGGGAAGATCTTCGCACGCACCCCAGAGTTTGAACCTTAAGGGTCTGCCGGAATCCAACATCCGACAACTCGTTTATTCCATCTTGCTTCCAAAGTTGAACATGAAGTGCAGGATCGATAGGCATTGGCGCGAATTAATTTTTCTGCAGGACGATCTTCATCGTGGACACCACATACATCCACTACTCCAACACGTCCTACTGCAGCACCACTGACTTCAGCGGCCAATTCCAATAGAGATACAAGAAAACAGGCACCACCACCACCACCATCTGCCAGGAGTACACCTTCCAGTCCCGCACAGAGCTCTTCTTCATCCATGGCATCAACAGGGCAAACACATGATATTATTTGTCGTCATTGCAAGGGTGGAGGTCATTATGCGAGAGAATGCCCATCTAAGTGTGTGATGATTGCTACTGGGTATGGTGGGTATGAGTCAGCTAGTGACTATGATGAGGAGACTCTAGCTCTTATTACAAGTGAAGAACACGGTGCAGATGATTCTGATCATGAGACACAATACAAGGTTGTTGAAGATGCTGACAGGTATGAAAGTTTAGTTGCTCAACGTGTTTTGAATGTGAAAGTCACACAAGCTGAGCAAAATCAGAGGCATAATTTGTTCCATATAAAGGGAGTTGTGAAGGAACGTTCTGTCCGTGTTATCATAGATGGAGGGAGCTGCAACAACTTGGCTGCATGGAGATGGCGGAGAAGCTCTCTCTCACCACAAGACCACATCCGCATCCTTACTACATCCAATGGTTCAACAACAGTGGCAAGGTTAAGGTGACACGTACTGTTCGTTTGCATTTTAGTATCGTTACATATGCTGATTTTGTTGATTGTGATGTGGTACCCATGCAAGCATGTTCCTTATTACTTGGTAGACCATGGCAATTTGATAAAAAAATATGTACACCATGGTAGAAACAATCAATATACTCTTGTTCAAAAGGATAAACATATTACTTTGCTTCCTATGACTCCTGATTCCATTTTGAAAGATGATATTAATAGATCTAATAAAGCAAAACAAGAGACAAATAAGAGTGAAAATCAGATTGTGGCAAAAGAATTTGAGCAACAAAAGAAGCCTAATAATAAACCATCTACTGTTGCTTCTGAAATTAAATTGGAAAGTGCATATTTACTTGCCACCAAATCTGATATTGATGAGCTAGATTTCAGCAAATCTGTTTGCTATGCTTTTGTGTGCAATGAGGCATTGTTTTCATTCGAGGACGTGCCTTCCGCTTTACCTCCTGATGTCGCTAACATTTTGCAGGAATTCGCTGATGTCTTTCCACAAGATGTGTCACCGGGATTACCACCTATTTGCGGGATTGAGCATCAGATTGACTTAATTCCCGGTGCTTCTCTGCCAAACCATGCGCCATACCATACTAATCTAGAGGAGGCGAAAGTGATTATGCATCAAGTACAGGAGCTGCTCGACAAAGGTTATATACATGAATCTCTTAGTCCTTGTGATGTTCCTATTATACTAGTGCCAAAAAAGGATGGTACGTCGCATATGTGTGTTGATTGTGGAGGCATTAATAATATTACTATTTGTTATCGTCATCCTATTCCTAGGTTAGATGATATGCTTGATGAATTGAGTGGATTTACAATATTCTCACAAGTTGATTTGCGTAGTGGATACCATCAAATTCGTATGAAATTGGGAGATGAATGGAAAACAACATTTCAAACTAGGTTTGGTTTATATGAGTGGTTAGTCATGCCTTTTGGGTTAACTAATGCACTTAGTACTTTCATGAGATTAATGAACGAAGTTTTACGTGCTTTCATTGGATGATTTGTGGTAGTCTATTTTGATGGTATACTTATTAATAGCAAATATTTGGAAGAACATTTAACATCTACGTGTTGATTTTATTGCTCTACGTGATGCACGTTTATTTGGCAACCTTGGGAAGTGCAACTTTTGCATCGACCGAGTATCTTTTCTTGGTTATCTTCTTACTCCACAGGGAATTGAAGTTGATAAAGCCAAGTTTGAAGCTATTGAGAGTTGGTCGCTTCCCAAAACGGTCACACAAGTGAGTAGTTTTCTTGGACTCGCTGGTTACTATAGGCATTTTGTGAGAGATTTTAGCACCATTGCTGCACCTCTCAATGAGCTTACAAAGAAGGATGTGCCTTTTGTTTGGGGTACCGCACAGTAAGAAGCCTTCACGGTGTTGAAACATAAGTTGACACATGCTCCTTTACTCCAACTTCCTGATTTTAATAAAACTTTTGAGCTTGAATGTGATGCTAGTGGAATTGGATTAGGAGGTGTGTTATTACAAGATGGCAAACCTGTTGCATACTTTTCTGAAAAATTGAGTGGGCCTAGTCTGAACTATTCTACTTATGATAAAGAATTATATGCTCTTGTTCACACCTTAGAAACATGTCAACATTATTTATGGCCCAAAGAATTTGTTATACATTCTGATCATGAATCTTTGAAACACATTAAAAGTCAAGGAAAACTGAACCGTAGACATGCTAAATGGGTTGAATTCATTGAGACTTTCCCTTATGTCATTAAACACAAGAAGGGTAAAGAAAATGTTATTGCTGATGCATTGTCTCATCGTTAGACTATGCTTTCACAACTTGACTTTAAAATATTTGGTTTGGAGACCAGCAAAGATCAATATGTGCATGATGCTGAATTTAAAGATGTATTGCAGAATTGTAAAGAAGGGAGAACACGGAACAAGTTCGTCGTTAATGATGGATTTGTGCTTCGTGCAAACAAGCTATGCATTCCAGCTAGCCCTGTTTGTCTTTTATTGTTGCAGGAGGCACATGAAGGAGGATTAATGGGACACTTTAGCGTGAAGAAGATGGAGGATATAGTTGCTACACATTTCTTTTGGCCAAAGATGAGACGGGATGTTGAGCGTTTTGTTGCTCGCTGCACTACATGTCAAAAAGCTAAGTCATGACTCAATCCTCATGGTTTATATATGCCTTTCCTGTACCTAGTGTTCCTTGGAAGGATATATCTATGGACTTCGTTTTAGGTTTACCTCGAACAAAGAACAAGAGGGATAGCATATTTGTTTTCGTGGATAGATTCTCGAAAATGGCACACTTTATACCATGTCATAAAAGCGACGATGTTGTTAATGTTGCTGATTTGTTCTTTCATGAAATTATTCGCTTGCATGGTGTGACAAATACTATTGTTTCAGACCATGATACTAAATTTCTTAGCCACTTTTGGAGATGTTTATGGGCTAAGTTGCGGACTAAACTACTTTTTAGTACTACTTGTCACCCCCAAACTGATGGACAAACTGAAGTAGTCAATAGAACATTGTCTACTATGCTTAGGGATATTTTGAAGAATAATAAGAAAATGTGGGGAGAACGCTTGCCTCATATCGAATTTTCTTATAATCGATCATTGGATTCTACTACTAAGATGTGCCCTTTTGAAATTGTGTACGTTTCCTACCTCGTGCTCCTCTTGATTTGTTGCCTCTTCCATATTCGGAGAAGGTTAATTTTGATGCTAAACAACGTGTTGAATTGATTTTAAAAATGCATGAGTTAACTAAGGAAAACATTGAGCGTATGAATGCTAAATATAAACTTGCTGGAGATAAGGGTAGAAAACATGTTGTGTTTGCACCTGGAGATCTTGTTTGGTTACATTTGCGTCGGGATAGATTTCCTAATTTGCGCAAATCAAAGCTAATGCCATGTGCTGATGTTCCTTTTAAGGTGTTAGAGAAAATAAATGATAATGCATATAAACTTGAGTTGCCTGCAGTGGGTTAGTCCAACTTTTAACATTGCAGATTTGAAGCCTTATTTGGGTGAGCAAGATGAGCTTCCATCGAGGACAACTTCATTTCAAGAAGGGGAGGATGATGAGGACATCAATACCATTGTTACACCTACAACCCCTACTGCTACATATACTGGACCAATTACTAGAGCTCGCACATGCCAATTAAATTATCAGGTACTTCCATTTCTTGGTAATGATTCTAATGTTCATGAGTATATGATGTTGCTTAAATTGGATACGTTTGTTTTGTTACAAATGAAGGTCCTAGCATGGACAAGAGGATGATCAATTGAGTAGGATCAAGCATGGAGATGATGGCATGCGCAAAGGAAACAAGACTGGAGTTTCAAGTGATGATTTCAGGACTTTTAAGCCACCATAATGAGTGTATGAAGGCTTGGACAAATATACAAGATGCCACTTCCTAAATTTTGTCCAGAGGCTATTATAGGTGTTGCATCGCCTTATTATTGGGCTAGGCCCATGTAATTTTGAAATACTAGAGTATAGGTTGTTTTTAGAGTCTGTATGTGTGGGGAAACAAGAGATAGGGTTGGTTTCGGACCCCTCCCCAAGGGCCACGAAATTCCCCCCCCCCTCCCTCCATATATATAGCCCTTAGGGCGTGTTTAGACTTTGGGTTTTGTTTAGATTAAAGTTCGCCATAGCAACAACTTCGCGTACTTTGTTTGTGTTCAACGACCAGATCAAGATGTCATAGAACCCCACCTTCATTAATAAAGCTTTCCTATTATATTTGCAATATCCAGATTGCAATATCAGTTTCTTGATTGTTCTTCGTTTGCTCACAGGAAATAGACACTCGTTGTCAGGTTGATCGTGCTCCAGCGTGGTCAATTACCCCTCAGAAGTTGGTTTAGCGATTGCCAAGGCACGACATCTTCGCAGGTTCATAGTCGGATCGTCAAAGTCGACTCCCGCAGAAAATGATAGCTATCTCATCGAAACATCGGGACACCTTCGCCTCTATCAGTGTCCTAGCTCATCCTCAAACATTTGGAATCTCGGTTTTTAAATCCCCATAAATACAAAAGTCACGAGAAAGTCATGAAATTTGGCATGGTGTCACGTCATGGCACGTATATGTCGTGGTAAAAACATTGTCCAATTTGGGCCAAGCTTTATTAGAAACCTCTTACAAACCGGAGCCTATCGTAAGAACCCTCGTGGTTTCGATAGGAAAATGTGTCCCCTTGTGGGCGAAACGATAATAGCTCCCTCTTCTAGCCTTGTATTTTATTATACACGCAACATGGAACAACGGGAGATTCGCGCTGAACTTTGAAACTATTCAGGGTTTGTTTGACCTTTTTATTCATTAATTGAGTTTTCTAGGCATTTAATGTCCATAATTCAAATCTGAACTACAAATACATCTCCAGTGCACCAAAATGGCTAGAAAAAACATACATGTGTCCTTGGGGTGCATGTTTAGGTCCCATGGAATGAATGGGAATGAATTCAACTGTCTCGGCGTCCTGGCTCGGCCACAAACATTGCAAATCTTGGTTTTAAATCTCCGTAAATCCAAAACTCACCAGAAAGTCATGAAACTTGGCATGGTGTCACTACATGGCACATATATGTCGTGGTAAAATAATTGCCCAATTTGGGCCAAGCTATATTACAAGCCTCTTACAAACCAAAGCTTCTCGCAACCTCGTGGTTCCGGTAGGGATACATGCCCCTCTTATGGGCGAAACAATAATCGCTGCCTCTTCTCGCCTTGAACTTTGTTTTCTACAGGCAACATAGAATAACAGGAGTGTCGTGCTGAAATTTGAAACTAGTCAGGGTTTGTTTGGCCATTTTATATATTAATTGAGTTTTCTAGGCATTTAATGTAGTCCATAATTCAAATTTGAACTACAAGCACATGCTCCAGTGAAGCAAAATGGGTGGAAAATCATACATGTGTCATTGGGTACATGTTTAGGTCTCATTGAAGGAATGGGAATGGATTACAAACTTCTCGTCGTCCTGAAACATTAAGAATATAGGTTTTAAAATCCCAGTAAATTTAAAACTCACCCAACAAACATGAAACTTGGCATGGTTTCATGACATGGCACATATATGCTGTGGTAAAAAAATGGTCCAGTTTGAGACAAGGCGCACACACTAATAGCCAACGAAGTCCTTTTGAAACAAATACTTGACACGTTAGTATCGCAAACGGTTGTATTATATGAGCCGTGTGTTCCCGTAACCATTTAAGTACGGCCATGCATCCCTCTTTTCTTATGGGATAGTACTACCTCCGTCCTCGTTCATTGGTCATCATTGTATTTTGTGCCAAAATTTAACCATACTAGGTGGCATGCGTGCAGCTGTTTGATTAGACGGGACGAGCACGAGAACTCCACCGTGCAGGCTTGATGGGACGTGTGCGAGCAGTCCGCCGCGCAGGCTCGACAGAATGCGTGCATCCTGTCCACCTCGCAGGCTCGACGGACACGTGTGAGCAGCAAGGCCGCCCATGCTCACCGGGAAGCGACCTATTTGACCTCCATCCACCAGCCGCCCACCTCGCTCACAACTTCTCCATTAATGGCGGTCGAGCTGCTGTTTAACATGCGGTTAATTAAAGCACCTGGACGAAGAGTGTTTGCTTGTGATCCCATGGCCCCGCTCAACATTAGCATTTGCTTTTGAAAGGATCGATATAGTTGACTAGAGGGGGGGTGAATAGGCAACTAACAATTTTTAGCTTTACTTTACCAAATTAAACTTTGCATCAGAGTAGGTTGTCTAGATATGCAACTAGGTGAACAACCTATATGATGCAACAACAACAAGCACACAAGCAAGCAAGAGATATAACACAAGTAAGCTTGCAAAAGTAAAAGGCGCGACATAACCAAGAGTGGAGCCGATGGAGACGAGGATGTGTTACCAAAGTTCCTTCCTTTTGAGGGGAAGTACGTCTCCGTTAGAGCGGTCTGGAGGCACAATGCTCCCCAAGAAGCCACTAGGGCCACCGTATTATCCTCACGACCTCACACAATGCGAGATGTTGTGATTCCACTATTGGTGCCCTTGAAGGCGGCGACCGAACCTTTACAAACAAGGTTGGGGCAATCTCCACAACTTAATTGGAGGCTCCCAACGACACCACGAAGCTTAACCACAATGGACTATGGCTCCGAGGTGACCTCAACCGTCTAGGGTGCTCAAACACCCAAGAGTAACAAGATCCGCTAGGAATTAGTGGGGGGAATCAAATTTCTCTTGGTGGAAGTGTAGATCGGGGCCTTCTCAACCAATCCTGAGCAAATCAACAAGTTTGATTGGCTAGGGAGAGAGATCGGGCGAAAATGGAGCTTGGAGCAACAATGGAGCTTAGGGATGGAAGAAGTAGTAAACTAGAGGAAGAAGACACCCCTTATATAGTAGAGAGACAAATCCAACCGTTATCCACTAACTCAGCCCGCGACCTGTGGTACTACCATTCCTGACAAGTGGTACTACCACAGGGGCTCACGGTACTACCGTGATGTGCCACGGTACTACCGCTGCAGCGGCAGGGGCTAGTCCAGGCTAGAGCCGCCAAGGCTGGGAGCGGTACTGCCGCTGATGCGGTACTACCGCTCCCCCTTGCGGTACTACCGCAAGGCCAGGTGGACTAGGCTGGGAAGGGCACGGATGAATAAAAATACATCCGTGTCTACTTCCGCTGAAAATCGAACGGTGCAAAAATCCGACACGGTACTACCGCGTCTGGCTTGCGGTACTACCACGCAGGGAGCGGATGTAAAAAATTACATCCGCCCCTACTTCCGCTCGTGCTACTGAGCCGGACCAGGACTCACGGTACTACCGCGCACCTGGGGAGGTACTACCGCGTAGGGCGCGGATGTAAAAAATTACATCCGCCCCTACAGCCGCAAGAGAGGCTGAGCCTGGCCTGAGGCCACGGTACTACAGCTCCATAGGAGCGGTACTGCCGTGGGCTCCTACGGTACTACCGCGAGGGCTTGCGATACTATTGCAGGGGCATGCGGTACTACCGCTCCTAGGAGCAGTACTATCGCATGCCTCAAATAGCAGCACTTGGGAATCCTTCTTTTTGCACAGTAAAGGAGATAACGGAGGATGCTCCAAAGCGCAAAGGGAAAGGCGGGAAAAGGAAGAAAACGTGTACGTGATGATTCCACCCAAACCTTTCCACCGCGGACCCCCTATTAATAGAACGGCTATTCTATGACTCAAATCCACAAAAAGAGACGTAGAACACCACCGTCTTCAATAGTCTTCGAGGGGTACCAAACCGTCTTGTGCCTAACGACGAAGCAACTGAAATACTCAAGGCACACGATTAGTCCGCAAAAGCATTGTCATCAATCACCAAAACACCTTAGGGATAAACATGCCCTTACAATCTCCCCCTTTTTGGTGGACTGATGACAATACGGGATTTGCACGAAGGGAAAGAATGTAGCACAAGCAAACCCCACATCCCTAGAGTATAGACGAGCTCCCCCTAGATTCGTGCTAGAGAGTAAAGTGCTTTGGACTGCACGGCACGAATACTAGGATCACCACTCCCCCTATATTTTAGAGACAAAGCATATCTTGCAATAATAAGGCTAACACTAAACAAGATAATAAATATGAGCAAACATAGGTAGCACGAAATAGCATAGACTCAATAAGGTAATAAGGTACGATAGAGTGCATATGTCTTACACCATATGATAGACAAAGTCTCATGAGCAAACTAAACCAAAGCAAAGCAAGGTTCAACAGGACAAACACGAGCAAAGCAAACACAAGACTCTCGCAAATCCATACACTCTCTCCCCCTTTGGCATCGAGACGCCAAAAAGGCAGAGAGGACACCTACACACAAGTGGTGGCTCAAGCGGAGTAGTCAGACGCACGGTCCTCGTCTGACTCGGCAGCAGGAATGGTCTCCTCGACATCCTCCTCAGAATCGGTCCACTTGAAGCCTTGTTTCACCATCCACTCAGCCTATGGAGTGATGCGATCCTCAGAACCGCCAGAAACATCCTCTCCATACAGCCTCATGATCTTCTTGTCCCGGCGGCAACTCTCCTTGGAGGCAACATGAGACATGTACTGACCCTTGGCCTACATGCAGAACAAGGTCTTCATCTTGTTCTTCAGCCTCTTAGCCCAAGATGGCTCAGAGGAGGGAGGGGTGTACCCCTCAGAGCTGACCTCATCTGCTGGCTCCTCCTCACCCTCATCTGCATCCACATCCATGGCAGCCGCAGCCTCAGCACGAGAAGTGGTGTTAGCCCACTGAGGCTTGACACGGAGCCGGATGGACTCATGTCGAATCCAAGCAGGGGCCTCAAAGTCATCCTGAGGGTAGAGCTTCTCCCAAGTTGCAAAGATCAATTGAAACAGATACGGTCCATAGATGGGGACCTTGCGGTTGAAGACGGCAAACCGAAGCTCACACCACATGATGTGTGAGACATCAAGTGGTAATGTCGGAGAGTTGCGCGCTTGTTCACATAGGAGCAACATGTCCACAAGATAAGCGTGTACCTTGTCCTTATCCCCATTGCATGGGAAGAGAGAGTTGCGGAAGATCTGGTACATGATGTCAAGGAAAGAGTTGAGCACCCACGAAGACTTGCCACTGGAGAGCTTCTTCTCAACAAGGAAGGGCTGAAGCTTGTTCTTGTTGGCAGACTCGGTATTGGCATGAGGACGAACACCTTGGGGTGTGGCGAGCCCCTCATCGAAACACCAAGCAAAGTCATGAACTCCTTCCAGGTAGCCGTCAGCCGCCGACCATTGGCATCCAAGTCATCGTCCTGTCCTCATTAGGATGAAAGTACACCGAGGCGAAGAACTGAGCCACAATCTCCGGATCATAGTCTTTGTGAAAGGAGATGATATGCTCAATGCCAAACTGCTCCACTAGATCCAGAGCCTCACCAAAGTATGCCCGGTGCTTCTCTTCCCTCATATGATGCATGTCGATCCAATGCACATCCACATAGATATTCCTCTTGGCCTTGATCACATCCAAATAAATGAGGTTCTGCTGCTTGGTCCAGAACAACTCATTTCCTCGAAGGTTGGCATGAGGATTCACGTAGGGATTGATCTTCCTACGAGAGACGAACTCAGCAAGCGGCATCTCATCCATACTCATGGCGGGTTCCTTGTCTTTGTTGGCGGTGGTCTTGGTCCTGCGTTGGGGGGCACTGGAGCCCTCAGGAGCTTCGTCTTCATTGCGTAGGTGCTTGGAGCCCGTGTCACGGCTTGGATTGGAACGGTGAGCATGAGCACATGAGCCACACAACACAAAACAAACACGCAAGAAACGCGAGAAGGATCAGTGCAAAGAACGCAGCAAAATAGTGAAACAAGTAGAATTCACACATAATAATTGCCACACGATAGATTTGACAGCAACTGTAGCACCGCTTGGTCGCGCGGAACTAAAAAATTAGTACCGCGCCAAATCACGGTAGTACCGCGCGCGCGGTAGTACCATGCCGGAGGTGCGGTAGTACTGCACATTTTCAGATCTGAAACAACAATTGAATCTGAGAACTACCGTGATGACAAGGCGGTACTACGGCCGATCAAATCTACCATGGGACAACATATTATGTATAAACTCTACGCATTACTACTCTCCTCGATCCTACTCTTGCAAAAATTTAGCCTAAAAACTCAAGAACAACTAGCATCTCCCCAAAAACCTAGAAGCAAAAGAACAAACCAAAACGAGAGAGATTTGGGGAAAGACCTTGGTCCATGGCAAGAGGAAGTGGTGGGGAACGATCCCACCGGTCGGAACCCGAGGATAGTAGCCGGAGAGGAAGATCCGGCGAGGGTCTCCGGCGCTGTTCCTGGGCAGGAGAGAGAGAGGCAGCATGGGGAGAAGGAGTGAATGGGTATGGGGGAGTAGGAACTCCCCCTGCCCGCTCATAACCCCCACACGCTCGCTACGTCACGGTAGTACTGCGACTCATTGCGGTAGTACCGCCCGGGCGGAAGTACCGCGCCGTGGGCGGTAGTACTGCTCCACCAGCGGCAGTAAAAAATTACTGCCGTGCTGGTTGCGGTAGTACCGTGCCCTGTGGTAGTACCGTGAACCCAAGAAAATGCAGTTTCAAGCACAGGAGAAAAATGACTTTGCACGGAACCTTCAAGAGAACACACACACCAACGAGCTAACAAGCGAAACACCACAACCAAACAAGAGGCAACAAAGACCAAAACGAGACACAACCTCTCCAAGGAGGGGGCGGTGGCCGGGGCCACCTATGTTTGAGTTGATTGGTATGGCACTGTGAAGAATTATCCTTGGGCCCATGACCAAAACTCGTCTTTGAAGCACATGTACCATCAAAAATGGCTAATGTGAAAGAGTTGATCAATTTATGCATAATGGGGGAGGAAGAGTTCATTGAGAGAACAACACTCCCCCTATGTCCATGCCTACACCTAAACTAGACAACAAGTTGAGTGTGGTGGGATGTGCAAGGGTTCAAGTCACATTGCTCGAATCAATGATATTTAGCTCATGCCTTAACTCGCGAAATCTTGCTTCATCCAAGGGCTTCGTGAAAATATTTGCAAGGTTATCATGAGTGTTGACATACTTGAGCTCGATCTCTCCTCGCCTAATATGATCCCGGATGAAGTGATATCGAATCTCAATATGCTTTGTCTTGAAGTGTTGCACCGGGTTGAGAGAAATCTTGATGGCACTTTCATTGTCACACCAAAGAGGCACTTTGTCACAAATGACACCGTACTCCTTTAAAGTTTGCCTCATCCATAGGAGTTGTGCACAACAACTACCGGCCGCCACATATTCCGCTTCGGTGGACGAGAGAGACACACAACTTTGCTTCTTGGAAGACCAACTCACCAAAGAGCAACCAAGAAATTGGCACCCTCCAGAAGTGGACTTCCTATCCACTTTGTCTCCCGCCCAATCGGAATCCGAATATCCTTCAAGCTTGAAGTTTGCTCCTCTTGGGTACCATAAGCCAAAGTTTGGGGTATGAGCCAAATATCGAAAGATTCGCTTGACCGCCACATAGTGACTTTCCTTCGGTGCGGCTTGAAACCGTGCACATATTCCCACACTCAACATGATATCCGGTCTAGATGCACAAAGGTAAAGCAAGGAGCCAATCATGGAGCGATATACCTTTTGATCCACCGCTTTACCATTGGGATCAATGTCAAGTTGGCACTTGGTAGGCATTGGAGTAGAAGCCGGCTTGACATCACTTAGCTTGAATCTTTTTAGCATGTCTTGAGTGTATTTGGCTTGGTTGATGAAGGTACCTTCTCTTCTTTGCTTGATATCGAAACCAAGGAAGAACTTCAACTCTCCCATCAAAGACATCTTGAACTTAGAGGTCATGAGAGCGGCAAATTCCTCATTGAAAGCTTTGTTAGGGGAACCAAAGATAATATCATCAACATATAGTTGGCATACAAACAACTCCCCTTTGACCTTCTTAGTAAAAAGAGTGGGATCGATTTGCCCAACCTCAAATCCACGATCTTGTAACAACTCGGTAAGGTGGTCATACCACGCACGTGGGGCTTGTTTAAGGCCATAGAGTGCCTTATCGAGTTGATACACATGATCCGGGAAGTAGGGATCCTCGAACCCGGGGGGTTGCTTGACATAAACCAACTCATTAATAGGACCATTAAGAAAAGCACTTTTCACATCCATTTGTTGTAACTTAAAGTTGTGATGGGAAGCATAAGCAATCAACAAACGAATGGATTCAAGGCGAGCAACGGGAGCAAAGGTTTCACCGTAGTCGATACCCTCGACTTGGGAGTAGCCTTGTGCTACCAATCTTGCCTTGTTGCGAATGATGTTCCCATGAGCATCTTGCTTGTTCTTGAATATCCACTTGGTTCCAATGACGTTGTGGTTCCCCGATGGCCTTGGCACCAATCTCCACACCTTGTTGTACTCGAAGTTGTTGAGTTCTTCATGCATGGCATTGAGCCAATCCGGATCTTCGAGCGCCTCATAGACCTTTTGGGGTTCAACACAAGAGACAAACGCGTGATGTTCACAATAGTTTGCTAATTGTCTACGAGTGCTTACCCCCTTTCTTAGGCTTCCAACCACATTCTCCATGAGATGACCTTTGGTGGTGAGCTTGGAAGCAATCTTCGCGGCACGACGCTCTAATTCCTCCTCGGATGTGGAAGGAGGAGGGTTAACTTGATTATCTTGAGCTCCGTCTTGAGCTTGTTCTAGATCTTGAGCTTGCTCTTGATCTTGAACTTGCTCGAGGGGGAGAACTTGACCTTGGGCATCATTTGGTGGTTCACCACCATCTTGAGGTTGATCTTTCCCTTGGTCTTGTTCACGAGGTTGAGGGCCTTCACTTTGTTCTTCGGAAGCGTGTGGGTCTTGGGTTGGTGATGGCTCCACTTGAGTGGAGCATTGTCCTTCTCCTTCGGCCACAAGGGGTTCCTCAATGGGTAGGATATGACCAACACCCATTCTTCTTATGGCTTGGGGAGGAATTTCATCACCTACATCACAAGTACCACTTTGCTCCACTTGGGAGCCGTTATTTTCGTCAAACTCCATGTTACACGTCTCCTCAATGAGTCCGGTGGACTTGTTGAGGACACGGTAAGCATGAGAGTTTGTAGCATAACCAACAAATATGCCCTCATAAGCTCTAGCCTCAAATTTAGACAAACGAACACCTTTCTTGAGAATGAAACACTTACACCCGAACACCCGGAAGTACTTGAGGTTGGGCTTGTTACCGGTAAGTATTTCATAAGGAGTCTTGTTCAAGCCTTTGCGGAGATAGAGCCGATTGGATGCATGACATGCTGTGTTGATGGCTTCGGCCCAAAAGTTGTATGGAGACTTGAACTCCGCCATCATGGTCCTTGCCGCATCCATCAACGTCCGGTTCTTCCTCTCCGCGACACCATTTTGTTGAGGGGTATATGGTGCAGCATATTGATGCTTGATCCCCTCATCACTAAGAAACTCATCCAAGGTGTAGTTCTTGAACTCGGTGCCGTTGTCACTTCTTATTGTCAAGATCTTTGCATCATGTTGACGTTGAGCTTCATTTGCAAAGTCGATGACGGTTTGTTGAGTCTCACTCTTCCTCTTGAAGAAATATACCCAAGTGTATCTTGAATAATCATCCACAATCACCAAGCAATACTTTCTACCTCCAAGACTATCAAAGGATGGAGGCCCAAAGAGATCCATGTGAAGGAGCTCCAAGGGTCTCTTCGAGTAGATGATAGTCGTGGGAGGGTGAGCCTTCTCATGAAGCTTTCCTTCAATACAAGCACTGCAAGCACGATCTTTGGCAAAACTAACATTTGTTAGTCCACGGACATGGTCCCCCTTGAGGAGACTTTGCAAAGATCTCATATTGACGTGGGCTAAACGGCGATGCCAAAGCCATCCCACATCAACTTTAGCCATTAGGCATGTCGCGGTCTTAGTGGGTTGCTCCGAAAAGTTAATCACATAAAGACCGTTCTCGACATGCCCAACAAAGGCTACTTTAAGAGTCTTGCTCCACAAGAGGGCCACGGTATCAATATCAAAGAAAGTGGCAAAGCCCATGAGTGCAAGTTGACGAACGGAAAGAAGATTGAATGCAAGGGACTCAACAAGCATGACTTTCTCGATCGTTAGATCATGAGAAATGACAACCTTGCCAAGACCCAATACCTTAGAAGACGAGGCATCACCCCACTCGACATTGGTGGGCATAGAAGGAATCTTGTGCACGTCCACCACCAAGTCCTTGCTTCCGGTCATATGATTCGTTGCTCCACTATCGAGCAACCATGATCCCCCACCGGAAGCAAACACCTACACGAGATCAATGCTTGGTTTTAGGTACCCATTTTGTAATGGGTCCTTTGATGTTAGTAACAAGGGTCTTAGGAACCCAAATAGACCATTCAATGTACTCATAAGGAGAACCAACAAATTTAGCATAAACATGCCCATCACTAGCACGGCACAACACATAAGAAGGGTTAAAGTCGCCGGCTTTGTTGGAGGAGGTGGTTTTGCCCTTTTTGACATCAACACCCTTCACATTTTTCTTCTTCTCCTTAGGAGCACCCTCTCCCTCTTTCACAAAGTTTGCTTGAGAGGAGGAGGTCGTTTGGTCTTGTCGTTCTTCTTCTTGTTCTTGGACTTGGGTGCGAACCCAATTCCCTCCTTGGCCACAACTTCCTTTTGATTGCTCAAAAGGTCGTTGAGGTTCTTCTCACCTTGAATGCTTGTCACAAGGCCTTTCTCAAGTTGATCCTTCAACTTGGCATTCTCCTCCACAAGATGCACATGCTCACAACACGGGTTAGTGGCATATGCATTATCAATTAATACCATATGAGGAAAGGTGGCCTTTTCCTTGGTTAGCTTAACTTGGAGTTGAGCATGAGACTCCTTGAGGTTAGCATGAGCACCCTTCAAGACCTTGTGGGCCTTGTCAAGTACATCAAACTCCTCCTTGAGTCTAGCATGATCAACCCCAAGTTTAGCCTTCTCGAAGTTAGCACACGAGACACAACAAGAGCATGATCAAGATCTTTCTTTAACTTAGCATGGTCATCGTTGTGTGACTCCTCAAGAGCCAAACGATGCCCACGCTCTTCCTCAAGAGCATTAGAGAGATCCGATATCTCATCGGCATAGTCACGACTATGACCTTCCATCTTAGAGATGGTTTCTTCGTGAGCCTCGATCATGTCATTGGCTTCACCAAGTTGTTCCAAGAGAGCAACAAAGTGCTTCTTGGATTTGCCCTTGAGCTTACTCATAAAGGACTCAAATTCATTCACATCCTCATTAGACCCCTCATGTTCATCAATGCAACCCGTCAAAGAGGGATTAGTAATGATGGTGGTTTTGATGTTGGGGGTTACCTTGTTAGAGGCTTTGGCCATGAGGCACTTGGCGGTGATGTTCTCGTTGGGTGAATCGAAGAGAGACATCCGGGGAGTTGTGGCAATGGCAACGGATGCCATGGCCATTGCTTCACTATCTTCATCATCATCGTCATCCTCACGGTATTCTTCTTGAACCACCAACCCTCGAGTAGGAGTCTTTTTGGTGAAGTTGTTCTTGTTGGGGAAGGACTTGGCTTTGTCTTTTCGGATGAGCTTGCCACCATTGTCTTCCCGCTTCTCGTAAGGACAATCCGCAATGAAATGGCTCACATTGCCACAGTTGTAACAAGTTCTTACTCGTTGCTTGCCCTTGAAGCCACTTGAGTTGGTCTTGTTGAAATTGGGCCTTGAGTTCTTCTTGCTCCAAAATTGTCTTGAAGCAAGAGCCATGTGCTCATGATAATCATATTTCGTATCCTCGGGGTTGCTCTCCTCATCCTCCTCTTCTTCCTCTTCTTCCACAATAACCTTGGCCTTCAAGGCAAGGTTGGGCTTCTTTGCCCTTTGAGAGCGGAGCACCGCTTTGTCGGCGGTCTTGTCCAAGATGCTCATTCCAATGAACTCATCTAACACTTCACTTGAGGTCATGGAGTGGAAGTCCGGTCTTTGACGAATGACGGAGGACATGGCCTTGTTGTAGGGCATCATGGCCTTGAGGAACTTGCGCTTGATCCAATTGTCATCCGTGTCCTTGCTCCCATGATCTCGGAGTGAGACCGCGAGTTTGGTCACTCTTCGAAAGAGCTCACGAGGTTCTTCATCTTCTTTCATTGCAAACTCATCGGCTTCATCTTGCACCACTTCATAGTTGGAGCGTTGAATGCTTGCACTTCCCCGATAGAGAGACACAACGCATTGCCATGCGTCTTTGGCCATGGCATGGGGTCGAAGATGAGGGAGATCTTCGGGGAGGATAGCATCTTGGATGATGAAGAGAGCATTCTCATTGAATTGATTATCCACTGCTTCTCTAGGGATGAAGTTGCTCCGGTCATGTGGATAGAAACCTTCTTCAATGATTCTCCAAAGGTTAGTATTCACATGATTTAAATGACGCTTGAAGCGATACACCCAAGAATTAAAATCCTCATTTTCACAATCTTAGGAGGAGGACCGACATGATTTAAATGAGTAGAGGGAATCGGTCCTCCATAAGTTGGAGGTTCCACATGGGCAAAGATGCCGGTGCCATTTCTACCACTAGTAGAAGGACCCTTCTCACTATTAGCTTCCCCCTTGTCGGAGTTAGCATCCGTCACCTTGTTAGTGGGATCACCCACTTTCAACGGCAAGGTAGGTAGTTTAAGTCCTTCTAAGAATTTATTAAACATGCTTTCAACCGTGGTTGTCATGGAGGATTCAATATGTCCAAGGCCATATTGAATTCCTCACGGGACATCGTGGTTTCCCCATCACTCGTAGACGAGATTGGATTCACATCGGAGTGCTCCTCCTCCCCACCGTCTACGGTGTCAACCATACTCTTCGGACGGCAAAGTCCTTAATAAAGAGACGAGGCTCTGATACCAATTGAAAGGATCGATATAGTTGACTAGAGGGGGGTGAATAGGCAACTAACAATTTTTAGCTTTTCTTTACCAAATTAAACTTTGCATCAAAGTAGGTTGTCTAGATATGCAACTAGGTGAACAACCTATATGATGCAACAACAACAAGCACACAAGCAAGCAAGGGATATAACACAAGTAAGCTTGCAAAAGTAAAGGCGAGAGATAACCAAGAGTGGAGCCGGTGGAGACGAGGATGTGTTACCGAAGTTCCTTCCTTTTGAGGGGAAGTACGTCTCCGTTAGAGCGGTGTGGAGGCACAATGCTCCCCAAGAAGCCACTAGGGCCACCGTATTCTCCTCACGCCCTCACACAATGCGAGATGCCGTGATTCCACTATTGGTGCCCTTGAAGGCGGCGACCGAACCTTTACAAACAAGGTTGGGGCAATCTCCACAACTTAATTGGAGGCTCCCAACGACACCATGAAGCTTCACCACAATGGACTATGGCTCCGAGGTGACCTCAACCGTCTAGGGTGCTCAAACACCCAAGAGTAACAAGATCCACTAGGGATTAGTGGGGGAATCAAATTTCTCTTGGTGGAAGTGTAGATCGGGGCCTTCTCAACCAATCCCGAGCAAATCAACAAGTTTGATTGACTAGGGAGAGAGATCGGGCGAAAATGGAGCTTGGAGCAACAATGGAGCTCAGCCCGTAGTAAACTAGAGGAAGAAGACACCCCTTATATAGTGGAGAGACAAATCCAACCATTATCCACTAACTCAGCCCGCGACCTGTGGTACTACCGCTCCAGACAAGTGGTACTACCGCAGGGGCTCATGGTACTACTGTGATGTGCCGCAGTACTACCGCTGCAGCGGCAGGGGCTAGTCCAGGCCAGAGCCGCCAAGGCTGGGAGCGGTACTGCCGCTGACGCGGTACTACCGCTCCCCCTTGCGGTACTACCGCAAGGCCAGATGGACTAGGCTGGGAAGGGCACGGATAAATAAAAATACATCCGTGTCTACTTCCGCTGAAAATCGAACGGTACAAAAATCCGACATGGTACTACCGCGCCTGGCTTGCGGTACTACCGCGCAGGGAGCGGATGTAAAAAACTACATCCGCCCCTACTTCCGCTCGTGCTACTGAGCCGGACCAGGACTCATGGTACTATCGCGCACCTGGGGCGGTACTACCGCGTAGGGCGCGGATGTAAAAAATTACATCCACCCCTACAGCCGCAAGAGAGGCTGAGCCTGGCCTAAGGCCATGGTACTACAGCTCCATAGGAGCGGTACTATCGTGGGCTCCTACAGTACTACCGCGAGGGCTTGCGGTACTACCGCAGTGGCCTGCGGTACTACCGCTCCTAGGAGCAGTACTACCGCATGCCTATAGCAGCACTTAGGAATCCTTCTTTTTGCATAGTAAAGGAGATAACGGATGATGCTCCAAAGCACAAAGGGAAAGGCGGGGAAAAGGAAGAAAACGTGTACGTGATGATTCCACCCAAACCTTTCCACCGCGGACCCTCTCTTAATAGAACGGCTATCCTACGACTCAAATCCCCCAGAAGAGACGTAGAACACCATCATCTTCAATAGTCTTTGAGGGGTACCAAACCGTCTTGTGCCTAACGACGAAGAAACTGAAATACTCAAGGCACACAATTAGTCCGCAAAAGCATTGTCATCAATCACCAATACACCTTAGGGATAAACATGCCCTTACAGCTTTGTTCGTGTTTTATCTCATATTCCAGCCTAATTAAAATGCCACATAGGGTAACGAATAATACGACGACAAATAAAATGGCAATGGATAATACGATGACAAATTTACAATGGCGCGAACAATAGTTGTCTTACATATTCTGAATAATTTAAAATGACACATGCGACAAAGCTTGGAAGACATGGGGGCAAGAGAAGAAGGAAATCGCAGACAACGATCTGGATCTCTACTGTCTCTACTCCTCGATGGATCGACGAGCAACGACATCCTCCAGCTCCTTCAATTCCTCACGACTTTGCTTGAAAGTAGCCACGGATTCCTCTGCCTCCTTCTCGCGCTTGATCCGGAGCTTCCTCAAGTCACCCATCAGTTCCTCGATGACCATTGTCAGTGTCATCCCCGAGGCACTGCTCTGCTCATGCAGCATCTTCCAGCCGGCGGCCTCCTCCTTCTTAATGAGCGCCTTGAGGAGCTTCGCATTGTCGCCCACAAGTTGCTCGACGAGGCCGGTCGCCTTCTCAACCGAGGCATCGCTGATCTCAAGCAGCTTCATCAAGCCATCTGATACGTCTCCAACATATCTATAATTTTTTATTGTTCCATGCTATTATATTATCTGTTTTGGATGTTTAATGGGCTTTAATATGCTCTTTTATATTATTTTTGGGACTAACCTAGTAACCGGAGGCCCAGGGCCAGTTAATGTTTTTTTGCCTATTTCGGTATTTTACGGAAAAGGAATATCAAACGGAGTCCAAAGAAATGAAACCTTCGCGAGGATCTTTCTTGGACCGAAAGCAATCCAGAAGACTTGGAGTTGAAGTCTGGGACTCTACGAGGAGGCCACGAGGCAGGAGGGCGCGCCCAGGCGGTAGTCACGCCCCCCACCCTCGTGGGCCCCTCGTAGCTCCACCAACATACTTCTTTCGCCTATATATACTCTTATACCCTAGAAACAAAAGGGGGAGCCACAAAAATACTTTTCCACCGCCGCAACCTTCTGTACTCGTGAGATCCCATCGGCGATCTGCCGGAGGGGGAATCGATCACGGAGGGCTTCTACATCAACACCATTGCCTCTCCGATGAAGTGTGAGTAGTTTACCATAGACCTTCGGGTCCATATTTATTAGCTAGATGGCTTTTTCTCTCTCTTTGATTCTCAATACAAAGTTCTCCTCGATGTTCTTTGAGATCTATTCGATGTAATACTGTTTTGCGGTGTGTTTGCCGAGATCCCATGAATTGTGGATTTATGAACTTGATTATCTATGACTATATTTGGTTCTTCTTTGAATTCTTATATGCATGATTTGATATCTTTGCAAGTCTCGTCGAATTACCGGTTTAGTTTAGCCTACTAGATTGATCTTTCTTGCAATGGGAGAAGTGCTTAGCTTTGGGCTCAATCTTGCGGTGTCCTTTCCCAGTGACAGTAGGGGCAGCAAGGCACGTATTGTATTGTTGCCATCGAGGATAAAAAGATGGGGTTTATATCATACTGCTTGAGTTTATCCCTCTACATCATGTCATCTTGCTTAATGCGTTACTCCATTCTTATGAACATAGTAATCTAGATGCGTGTTGGATAGCGGTCGATGTGTGGAGTAATAGTAGTAGATGCAGAATCGTTTCGGTCTACTTGACACGGACGTGATGCCCATGTTCATGATCATTGCCTTAGATGTCATCATAATTATGCGCTTTTCTATCAATTGCTCTGCAGTAATTTGTTCACCCATCGTAATACATGCTATCTTGAGAGAAGCCACTAGTGAAACCTATGGCCCCCGGGTCTCTTTTCCATTATATTGAATCAACTTGCCAATTTTTATCGCCGTTCCTTTTTATTGCGATCTTTACTTTCCAATCTATACAACAAAAATACCAAAAATATTTACTTTACTATCTTTATCAGATCTCACTTTTGTGATTGGCCGTGAAGGGATTAACAACCCCTTTATCGCGTTGGTTGCAAGGTTCTTGATTGTTTGTGCAGGTACTAGGTGACTTATGTGTCATCTCCTACTAGATTGATACCTTGGTTCTCAAAACTGAGGGAAATACTTACGCTACTTTGCTGCATCTCCCTTTCCTCTTCAAGGAAAAACCATCGCATGCTCAAGAGGTAGCAAGAAGGATTTCTGGCGCCGTTGCCGGGGAGATCTACGCCAAGTCAAGACATACCAAGTACCCATCATAAACTCTTCTCCCTCACATTACATTATTTGCCATTCGCCTCTCGTTTTCCTCTCCCCCACTTCTAAAACAATTTTTGAAAACCTTTGCCTTTTCTTCGCCCCTCTTTCGTTCGTCTCTTTTTTACCTTGCTTCTTGTGCGTTTGTGTGTTGGTCTTGATGGCTTTGCCAAAAAGTGTTGATCTTCATCTTAGGAGGTTGGAAAAAATTGAAAACAACGTTAGAAGCTTTATGCCTTTGCAATTTGAGCACAACAGTTTCTTCAGAAACGAGCTTAAAGAACAAAAAAATTATGGAGTACATGAATAAAGAGCTCGATGATATGTCTAAAGAATTTTATGGTTTGAAATCTCAGTTTGCTCATCTTGAAAATTTAGTAGGCCAAATTCCGGAAAAACAAGCCACCTTAGTTAATAAAATGGCCGCTAAACTGGAAGATGTACATAATAATGATGAAGATCTAAAAGTGATTGATGTGCCTCCTATTAAATCTTTGTTTTCCAATATGAATCTTGATAAAGACGGGACTGGAGATTAGTCAACTTTAGTTAAAAGGCGTCCCAATGATTCAGAGTTTTTAGATCTTGATGCAAAAATTGATAAAAGTGGGATTGAAGAGGTCAAAACTTTACATAGCAATGAACCCACTATTTTGGATTTCAAGGGATTTAATTATTATAATTGCTCTTTCATAGATTGTATTTCCTTGTTGCAATCCGTGCTAAATTCTCCTCATGCTTATAATCAAAATAAAGCTTTTACTAAACGTATCATTGATGCTTTGATGCAATCTTATGAAGAAAAGCTTGAATTAGAATTTCTATCCCTAGAAAACTTTATGATGAGTGGGAACCTACTATTAAAATTAAGATTAAAGATTATGAATGCTATGCCTTGTGTGATTTGGGTGCTAGTGTTTCCACGATTCCAAAAACTTTATGTGATGTGCTCGGTTTCCCTGAATTCAATGATTGTTCTTTAAATTTGCATCTTGCGGATTCCACCATTAAGAAACCTATGGGAAGAATTAATGATGTTCTTATTGTTTCAAATAGGAATTATGTTCCCGTAGATTTCATTGTTCTTGATATAGATTGCAATCCTACATGTCCTATTATTCTCGGTAGACCTTTCCTTAGAACGATTGGTGCAATTATTCATATGAAAGAAGGAAATATTAGATTCCAATTTCCCTTAAGTAAAGGCATGTAACACTTTCCTAGGAATAAAATTAAATTTCCTTATGAATCTATTATGAGAGCCACTTATGGATTGCATACCAAAGATGGCAATACCTAGATCTATTCTTGTTTTTATGCCTGGCTAGGGGCGTTAAACGATAACGCTTGTTGGGAGGCAACCCAATTTTATTTTTGTTCTTTGATTTTGCTCCTATTTAGTAATAAATGATTCATCTAGCTTCTGGTTAGATGTGGTTTTATGTTTTATTTAGTGTTTGTGCCAAGTAAAACCTTTGGGAAGACTTGGGTGAAGTCTTTGCAATCTTGCTGTAAAAAACAGAAACTTGTGCACTCACGATACTAGCTGTCATTTTTTACTGGAGAGTTCTTTTAGGTTGATTCTTTTTGCATATGATTAATAGACAAATTCCTCACGTCCAACAATTTATTTCAGAAGTTTTAGAGTTACAGAAGTATTCTAAAGTTACAGATTACTACAAATTGTTCTGTTTTTGACAGATTCTGTTTTTCGTGTGTTGTTTGCTTATTTTGATGAATCTATAAGTAGTATGGGGGGTATGAACCATAGAGAAGTTGGAATACATTAAGTTTAACACCAATATAAATAAAGAATGAGTTCATTACAGTACCTTAAAGTGGTGGTTTATTTTCTTATACTAACGGAGCTCATGAGATTTTCTGTTGAAGTTTTGTGTTGTGAAGTTTTCAAGTTTTTGGGTAAAGATTTGATGGATTTTGGAATAAGGAGTGGCAAGAGCCTAAGCATGGGGATGCCCAAGGCACCCCAATATAATTCAAGGATAACCAAAAGCCTAAGCTTTGGGATGCTCCGGAAGGGATCCCCTCTTTCGTCTTCGTCTATCGGTAACTTTACTTGAGGCTATATTTTTATTCACCGCATGATATGTGTTTTGCTTTGAGCGTCTTGTATGATTTGAGTCTTTTCTTTTTAGTGTACCACAATCATCCTTGCTGTACACACCTTTTGGGAGAGACATGCATGAATCTAAATTTATTAGAATACTCTATGTGCTTCACTTATATCTTTTGAGCTAGACAATATTGCTCTAGTGCTTCGCTTATATATTTTTAGAGCACGATGGTGGTTTTATTTTATAGAAATTACTGATCTCTCATGCTTCACTTATATTATTTTGAGAGTCTTTTAGAACAACATGGTAATTTGCTTTGGTTATAAAACTAGTCCTAATATGATGGGCATCCAAGATGGGTATAATAAAAACTTTCATAAAAGGTGCGTTGAATACTATGAGAAGTTTGATTTTTGATGATTGTTTTGAGATATGAGGATGGTGATATTAGAGTCATACTAGTAGGATAATTGTGAATTTGAGAAATACTTGTGTTGAGGTTTGCAAGTCCCGTAGCATGCACGTATGGTAACCGTTGTGTAACAAATTTGAAGCATGATGTAGCGACCAGACCTCAAACAGTCCGATCTATGTGCTTTAGTGTCATCCCTGGATCAGTAATGCTGACACGCACAGTACTTGAAGGATTTATAACAGAGTAGCAATCACACACTTATTACATCGAATGTCTCCAAAAGAGAACTTATTACAATAAATATGGCTTAAGGCCATCTAATAACGATAACAGCGGAAGGCTCGGAAGATAAGTGAGTCCATCAACTCCAACGGCATCACTGAGTATAGAACCACGACCTAAGGCACCTTACTCGTCATCTGAAAAGTCTGCAACATGAACGTTGCAGCCCGAAAACGGGTCAGCACATGGAATATGCTGGCAATGTAACACATAGAGAGTAATGAACAGAAATATGCTATACTACATGCATATATGGCTGGTGGAAAAGCTCTACGGTTACAGTTTTGCATAAAGCCAATTTTTCCCTACTACAAAGGAATAAATTTTATTTAACTATCATGGTGGTTGTTAAACATTGAGAAGATAGACATCCTCTCAATCCCAATTAAGCATCATCATTAAAACCCAACAATATTAATTAAAGTAACATGATGACATTCACATGATAATCCAAGTACTAGATACTCAAAACGTCCATAACCGGGGACACGGCTAACCATGATTAGTTTATACACTCTGCAGATGTTTGCACACTTTTCCCCACAAGACTCGATCTCCTCCGTTGGATTTCTCGCACTACATGGTGTTTGAGAAACGGATGACCGAGACATAGTCTTTCAGAAGTGCTAGCATCTTACGATCTGCTAGTCTACCACTGTAAGAGTTTGCACGACTTAATCAACTATGCTAGAGCCCATAGTAGCTTCTGGTTGCACATAAAAGTTTCTAGCATGAATAATCTCATGATCCCTTTGAGCCTGGGTGGCGGTCCATAAAGAAAAACAGGCAATCGCTGGAATAACCAGGTGCCTCAATCCACCCAGAGGTGTATTAAAGTTGCCACCTTAAATAAACCATTAAATAACAATCTCACATCTGTCATGGATACACTCACCCAATCCACGTCTACTAGCATAGCATGGCATAATAAGCAAACGTAGAGTAACTCCCAAGGGTTTGATAATAAAACAGGTAATAGGTACTACCTCATCTACTCCCCAAAACCCACATATTAATCAGATCCTAATCATGCAATTGTTTGAGGATTGATCTAATGCAATAAAACTGGGTAGTAAAGAGGTATGATCAAAGTGTTACTTGGCTTGCTGATGATCCGTGAAACCTAGAGATTCGAAGTAGCAAGCGGCGCACTCCGGGTACTCTATCGCAAACAAACAAGCATACAATAAGTACTCATCTAATGCACGGGTAAAACTCAAATAAGAGAACTAACCAGAAAGTTCAACTTAAGAACTCTGGTTTGCAAAAAAAGAATCAAATCAGACGAAGAACCGAAACACAAACAGCGAAAGAAACGGGCTCCGTTCACTAATCTGGACCTAAGTCAAATTTTACTGAAGCAAAAACTTATTTGATTTGGTTAAACGGAAAGAGGGTTTCGAGACGAAACTCTAGGCGCTTGAATCGCCTGATTCCGATAAACGAGCGAAAAGTTATACTAGAACGAAAATCGGATCAGAAATCGCGATCAGAAATAACCGCGGAAAATCCGAGAATAAGAAAAACTAACGAACAGATTAACGAACGAATGTTCGTTAACTGAGACTAAACGGTGAACTCGTCTGCTAAAACGAACGAACGGGCAAACGCTTGCTAAATAAATAAACCGGAAAATAAACCGATCCATTAAAAAAACGAAACTAGGGTTTTTCTAAAAAAACGGATCGGTTTCTTAGAAAAAACCGGGCGGCGGGGCGGCTACCTTGGCTCGGGCTCCGGCGATGCTCCGGCGGGGTCCCGCGGGGCTGCGGGGCGGCATGGGGTGCGGGGCGGCGGCGACAGGCGTCATCGGCGGCGGCTGGCGGCGGGGCGGGGGCTGCGATGGTGGTAGAGTGCGACGGCGGCTGTGGCTTGGGGCTCCAGGGGGGCCCGGCTTGGTATTTAAAGGGGGGGTGCGGTGGCTTGGGGGAGGGGGCAAGGCGGCGGCGGGGAGGTGTCCGTCTCGGACTCCGTGTCCGGGTCGGCGACGGCGGCGGCGCGGCTCCGTGTGGGAGACGGTGGCGATGGGAGGCGGGCCAGCCTGGCTCGGCTGGGCTTCGGTCCAGTCGGGCACGCGCGCGTTTTTTTAAACAATTCCGCCGAAACTAAGAAAAATCCTAGAAAAATAAATAAAAATCTAAAAATGTCAAAACAAATTTTCACCGTCTAAATAAAATATTTAGAACAAGATGAACATTTTCTTGGCCCTAAAATGCAGTTTTGAAAACCGTGTAATTTTTCCTAAATTCAAATAAAATAGCAAAAACTCTAAAATAAACCTTATTTGATTTTTTTATTAAATCCTCAATATTTCTTTATTTTCGGAAAGTCATTTTATTCCCTCTCTCATATTCTATAATTGAAATAATTGAAGATAAAATAAATAAAACCAAATGATCCTATTATCAAAATTTGAGAAAACTCAAATATGAAATTAACGAAATCCCCAACTCTCTCCGAGGGTCCTTGAGTTGCGTAGAATTTCTAGGATCAAACCAAAAGCAAGATAAAATATGATATGCATTGATGATCTACTGTATAACATTCCAAATTGAAAATTTGGGATGTTACACATGAGGTGTTTCTTTGATTGTCTTTCTTATGTGTGGAGGTCAGGATCACGCGATGGTTAACTCCAACCAACCCTTCCCCTAAGAGCATGCGCTTAGTGCTTGGTTTTGATGACTTGTAGATTTTTGCAATAAGTATGTGAGTTCTTTATGACTAATGTTGAGTCCATGGATTATACGCACTCTCACCTTCCACCGTTGTTAGCCTCTCTAGTACCGCGCAACTTTCGCCGGTACCATAAACCCACCATTTACCTTCCTCAAAACAACCACCATACCTACCTATTATGGCATTTCCATAGCCATTCCGAGATATATTGTCATGCAACTTTTCACCGTTCCGTTTATTATGACATGCTCCATCATTTTCATATTGCCTTGCATGATCATGTAGTTGACATCGTATTTGTGGCAAAGCCACATTCATAATCTTTTCATACATGCCACTCTTGTTTCATTGCACATCCCGGTACATCGCCGGAGGCATTCATATAGAGTCATATTTTGTTCAAAGTATCGAGTTGTAATCCTTGAGTTGTAAATAAATAGAAGTGTGATGATTATCATTATTAAAGCATTGTCCCGTATGAGGAAATAAAAAAAGAGGCCAAAGAAGCCAATGAAAAAAGAGAGGCCAAGAAGCTAAACAAAAAATAAAGAGAGAAAAAGAGAGAAGGGACAATGCTACTATCCTTTTTCCACACTTGTGCTTCAAAGTAGCACCATGATCTTCATAATAGATAGTCTGTTATTTTGTCACTTTCATATACTAGTGGGAATTTTCATTATAGAACTTGGCTTGTATATTCCAATAATGGGCTTCCTCAAAATGCCCTAAGTCTTCGTGAGCAAGCAAGTTGGATGCAAACCCACTTAGTTTCTTTTGTTGAGCTTTCATACATTTATAGGTCTAGTGCATCCGTTGCATGGCAATCCCTACTCACTCACATTGATATCTGTTGATGGGCATCTCCATAGCCCGTTGATATGTCTAGTTAATGTGATACCATCGTCCTCCTTTTTTGTCTTCTCCACAACCACCATTCTATTCCACATATAATGCTATGTCCATGGCTCACGCTCATGTATTGCGTGAAAGTTGAAAAAGTTTGAGAATACTAAAGTATGAAACAATTGCTTGGCTGAAACCGGGGTTGTGCATGATTTGAACATTTTGTGTGACGAAGATGGAGCATAGCCAAACTATATGATTTTGTGGGGATGAACTTTCTTTGGCCATGTTATTTTTAGAAGACATAATTACTTTGTTAGTATGCTTGAAGTATTATTATTTTTATGTCAATATTAAACCTTTGTCTTGAATCTTTCGGATCTGAACATTCGTGCCACAATAAATAAAATTACATTGATAATTATGTTAGGTAGCATTCCACATAAAAAATTCTGTTTTTATCATTTACCTACTCGAGGACGAGCAGGAATTAAGCTTGGGGATGCTTGATACGTCTCCAACGTATCTATAATTTTTAATTGTTCCATGCTATTATATTATCTGTTTTGGATGTTTAATGGGCTTTAGTATGCTCTTTTATATTATTTTTGGGACTAACCTATTAGCCGAAGGCCCAGTGCTAGTTTCTGTTTTTTTTGCCTATTTCAGTGTTTTACAGAAAAGGAATATCAAACGGAGTCCAAACGGAATGAAACCTACGTGAGGATCTTTCTTGGACCGAAAGCAATCTAGAAGACTTGGAGTTGAAGTCTGGGACTCTACGAGGAGGCCATGAGGCAGGAGGGCGCGCCCAGGGGGTAGGCGCGCCCCCACCCTCGTGGGGCCCTCGTAGCTCCACCGACGTACTTCTTTCGCCTATATATACTCTTATACCCTAGAAACATCAGGGGGAGCCACGAAAACACTTTCCCGCCACCGCAACCTTCTGTACCCGTGAGATCCCATCTTGGGGCCTTTTCGGGCGATCTGCCGGAGGGGGAATCGATCACGGAGGGCTTCTACATCAATACCATTGCCTCTCCGATGAAGGATGAGTAGTTTACCACAGACCTTCGGGTCCATATTTATTAGCTAGATAGCTTTTTCTCTCTCTTTGATTCTCAATACAAAGTTCTCCTCGATGTTCTTTGAGATCTATTCGATGTAATACTGTTTTGCGGTGTGTTTGCCGAGATCCCATGAATTGTGGATTTATGAACTTGATTATCTATGACTATTATTTGGTTCTTCTCTGAATTCTTATATGCATGATTTGATATCTTTGCAAGTCTCGTCGAATTACCGGTTTACTTTGGCCTACTAGATTGATCTTTCTTGCAATGGGAGAAGTGCTTAGCTTTGGGTTCAATCTTGTGGTGTCCTTTCCCAGTGACAGTAGGGGCAGCAAGGCACGTATTGTATTGTTGCCATCGAGGATAAAAAGATGGGGTTTATATCATATTGCTTGAGTTTATCCCACTACATCATGTCATCTTGCTTAATGCGTTACTCCATTCTTATGAACTTAATACTCTATATGCATGCTGGATAGCGGTCGATGTGTGGAGTAATAGTAGTAGATGCAGAATTGTTTCGGTCTACTTGACACGGACGTGATGCCTATGTTCATGATCATTGCCTTAGATGTCATCATAATTATGCGCTTTTCTATTAATTGCTCGGCAGTAATTTATTCACCCATCGTAATATAAGCTATCTTGAGAGAAGCCACTAGTGAAACCTATGGCCCCCGGGTCTCTTTTTCATATATTGAATCAACTTGCCAATTTCTATCGCCGTTCCTTTTTATTGCAATCTTTACTTTCCAATCTGCACAACAAAAATACCAAAAATATTTACTTTACTATCTCTATCAGATCTCACTTTTGTGATTGGCCGTGAAGGGATTGACAACCCCTTTATCGCGTTGGTTGCAAGGTTCTTGATTGTTTGTGCAAGTACTAGGTGACTTGTGTGTCGTCTCCTACTGGATTGATACCTTGGTTCTCATAACTGAGGGAAATACTTACGCTACTTTGCTGTATCACCCTTTCCTCTTCAAGGGAAAACTAACGCATGCTCAAGAGTTAGCACCGTCGACCAGCTCCTGCTGCTTAATGAGGCCAGTGAGAATGTCGTCGTCGCCGGCCAAGGAAGTCAGCAACGCTAGCTCGTCGCGATCGCCGGCGCGGCGAGTGCGCTTGTGAGAGCACTCGTGTGCCGGTGAGAGCTTGTTCGAGGGCTCCGCGGCGCGCCAGGACATCTCTGCTGCAGCTGCCGCGTGGCAACGGGACCTCTCTAGTGCTTTCGCGGCCTTAGTCTTTGCTCCCTGGTTATATGTCCACCCGAAACTCCTCCTACCGGTCATGGCAGAATGACTTGACAGGAAAGACCAGTTTTGTGGGTGATGAGGAGAGGAACTGTGAAGTAATTTTCAATTGGGTAGTTTTTATAGCCTGGTGCTAAGTGTGAACACATATTGGTTGGATCGGTGTGAAAAGATTTGCAATTACTTATTGCATTGTAATCTGCAATGTGACGAGAAATAAGGTTAAAATTTATTGATGGTTCTGGGCCTACAAATCCCGTTTCTGTTGTTCTGGATCATCGCATACAGTTCTTATGGATCAACCGTATGCCACGCACCGGAAGGCTGAAACATGGGTCCGTGTTCTCGGATGTACGTGTACGTTTCTGCCCACTATCACACATGGTCAAGATATCACCATCATGTCCGATGGATGCGTCGTCGCGCCTCCCACGGGGTGCCAGAAGGTTGACCACGTGGTTGCTCGCCGTTGAGGCGGCCGTGGCACGCTCTTCTCGTCGTGGAAGCGGCCGCGGTGCGCTTTGCTCGCGTTCGTCCGCATGTTTTGCTCGACATTGAGGCGGCCGCGGTGCGCTCCGCTCTGGCGTCCCTGCGCGTGCTCTGCTCGCCGTTGAGGCAAATTTACAATGGCAACAATTAATAATTGTCTTACATATTCAGGATAATTTAAAATGCCACATGATGCAACGCCCAAAACACTCATGACCTACATATACAACTATAATAAAATATATGCTAAAAGGCTGAGCTGGTGGCCTTCCGACGGCGGTCTTCTTGGACTCCATGATCAGCATAGCACCCTTGTGGTCGTTCATTCCATGTGCCCCGACTCGCCTCCGCCTATGGAACTGCTGGCGCTGGGAGGCTCTTGGGGCTGCTGGGCCTCTTCCAGAAGAGCTTGACAGCGTGCAATCGCGTGCATGATATCTCCGCGGAACAACTCCATTTCCATGTCTCTAGCCTGGTAGCAAATTCCGTCCATCACCTGCATCCTCAAGATATCACGTTGGCGATGTTCTACTTCCTCGGGGACGTCAACTCCGCCAAGGATATCCTTGATCCTGGCCACCACATCGTCGGGATCGAGGTTGACATGACCGCCGCCGGCAATGATGAAGCCGCAGGCTGGCTGTGTCTTGACTGAATCGTAGAGGTCCTCTGCCCATTCCTTGAGGGGCATCAGGCTCTCAATGAGCACTAGTGACGGCGACTCTTCGGGTGGGTCGTCAATCATGCCGCCGAGCAGCTCTGGGTCTTTTGCATGATGGATGGCAAACTGCTCATCACACTTCCTCTCCAATATGTCGATTGTGCGCCCAAGGACTGTCACACCGATATCGCTACCGATGGGCCATGGTGCCTGCACCAGCCGATGAAGATCTTGCTCCTCGACCTGCTCCGACTCGTTCTCCTCGTGGAAGATGTAACGCAGGTATGGGTCGACGTTAAAGCTTTGTTCATTGCCTGGCATGCTTGAATAACTAATGGTAGATGGGTGAGGACTAGATCTGTGCAGAGTGCCGCGACGGTGCGTTGCCGACTGGGTTATATGCAACAAGCCATTAGCTGGTGGCGGGAAACAAATGAGTGAAGAGGCGTGGATTTTACAATTCACCCATGTGGAGCGCGGGAAGCATTTCCTGGAGCGCGGGAAGACTAAGTGGAGCACACACACAACCCGAATACCATATGCGGTGCCACGTGTTAACATAAGGAAACGTATGTGTAACTTACTAATCATTGCACACGAGTACTCGTAGACGCATCATGTGCGATACTCCTAGCCACCGCAAGCAACTAGTTTGCATTTTTCAAAGTTTTTTGTACAAACAGAATCGCACACGAACTAACTATAGTAACCGTCTGTGCTATAATTTCTCATTGCAAACAATTCATCCGAGTGGGCTGTTTGCTGCATATCACACACATCTTGTTTACACGAATCGTTTATGTTCTTTTGGCTCATTGCAAATAGTTCATCTATGTGAACTCTATGCCGCATATCACAAACATCTTGTTAAGTTGAACCGTTTCTGTTCTCTTCCCTAATCGAAAACAGTTCATCCGAGTGAACCGTATGTCGTATATCACACACACCTTGATCTGACTGACCATTTCTGTTGCATTCCCTAATAGCAAATAGTTCATCGGAGCGAACTGTATGCCGTATATCACGCACACATTGTTATGACTGCCCGTTTCTGTTGTCCTGTCTAATCGCAAACAGTTCGTATGGATCAACCATATGGCCCCCATCGTAGACGTAACTAAAATCTGAACCGTGTTTGATGTCTCCTTGATCGCAAACGTTTTGCATCTTTTTTGACAGTTTTTGTACATCCCTGTTTGCATTAATGCATCACACAAAGTTTCGTCAGAGGGTCTCTGATCATAGTGTCGCGTTAGTAGCATCCTGCAGTAGTGGTTCCATTCAAATCATGCAAATTAGAGTCCAAAACAAGAGCAAAAGTGTTTGGAAAATTAGATATGTTTGGGACGTATCACCTCTATTTCTTCTAGATAAGGGAAAATATAACCTTCAGCATTAGTTTTTGGAGAATCATCATCAGTATCACCAACATCACCAAAGAAACCACCCTGTAAGCATACTAAATAAAATTCAGTAATAAGTTTAAAAAACTCTCTACTAGAATTGTTAGTTGTTCTTTCAATAACCTCTTCAATAAAGTTCATATACTCAGCATCACTTGTAGCTTGTTCCACAGTCTTCTCCGTTTTGTTAAAATTTTGTTTTTGTCACTCTAAATTTTGCCAATTTTTCTTATGCCACTAGATTTTGGCATTACACTTTTGTCACTCTTAACTTTTGACAATTATCACAATTGACATCACAAACAACAAGATCCAGGCAATCTTCTGGGGCAACCTGAATTTTACAAGGAAATGAAGAAAGAATTTGTTAAAATTTATATGGTGTCAAGTAAATATTTCTTCTAAATCAGTTTTTAAACATTTTCTTTCCCTTTTTCATACCTCTGTTTGTATGTCAACATTCAATGTAGCCTGATTTTCTATTGCCATTGAAGTTCCTTCTTCTGGGCAAAGCTTGATAGAAAAATAATTTGTCCTATTAAAAGCTATGCACAAGTCTCTGAACTTTTTATTAGCTTACTTATTACATTTCCCATATTACCTGTTGTGTAATATCTACATTTGTGTGAACTTGAGTAGCACGCTCTTCAAGTCATTATGCTTTAATCATTTGCTCATTTTGGGCTACCGCCTTAGGTGCAAATACTTTTGGTGATGATATCTGCACATAACAAAGAAAACCATCATTCATTTATCACATGAACACCAACGATCATTTTTTTTTTCAGAAGACGATTAACCTTTTTCTGCTTCTTAGTTGAGTGGTACTCAACAAACTGATAAAGTTCCCGTAGACTCGAATCTTCCTGCAGTCATGTAGTTCAGATCATGATTTTGCAAACCACTAATTTTCTTTTTGGCTCAGGAGCTATTTTCAATACTCACCTTAGGAGCTATTCTCTTCCTTCTATTTCGGTTTTATGAGAATTTGCTTGTCAAATAAGTCCACCACACTATTAATTTTTGAATTACAAAGTAGCTCAATTTTTTGGGTTCTCACCCTCCTCACAACTATTATAATATCTCTAAATTGTGGTCTGCTGCTTTTTTCTCCATCATTTAGCTATCAACAGAAGACTACAATTCTTTTTTATAACACCAATGAGAGAATTCTTATTTCTTCAAACATTTTCTTAATAAAAGACAACTTAGAGGCAAAAAAACACAACATCTATACAACCATGCCCCCTCCCCTCCCTGCGCTGCTTATTTGAACAACAAGTTGGCATCATTTTGACTCAACTTGCCTTAAGGTTAAGTAAAAATTTCATTTAATTTTTTATTGCATAATTAAGCATCTCTTCTTACTGACATTTTTTGTTTCAAGCTAGCTACAAATTGCACGTTACTTTTTAACACAAAGTGGACACATTACTGAAAATGTATCACAAACTTTGCCCCTAATTGATTTTTTTTCATTTGTGTTCAAAATTCAGAGAAACATACATGGAGGTTGTTTGTTCTGACAGATACAACAAATTCATTATTTAGAGCAATACAATGCATCATAGTTGGCACATAAACATGTAGCAAACAATAAACATGTACAATTCAAAATAGAGGAGAGGAGCAAGACAATCTCGTGTGAAGTTACAGATTTCATCTTTGTGGACGACCATAGAAGTTGAGGAGGAAGAAGTCCGACCACCTTCTGTGAGAAGAGGCCGCTGCTTATCTTGATCTGATCCGGCAATCACCTGAGCAACCCTCGTGCAGCTGGGTCGCCTCCAGTAGACCTTCCCATCGTGCAGGTCGGAGAGTGGTTTTCTTTCATCGCGTGCAAGGCACAGACTTCTTTCAACAAAATAGAGGCGATTTGATGTCTCTTTATCGGTGTGTCTCACTTACTGGTGGGACCTAAACTCTTTCCTATTGAATCACTTACAGGCGGGCCCATGACACTGTCGGGGTGGATGCACTTTCCCCATTTCTTCTCCAATCCGCAGCCAGCAATTCCTCGTCGGCGACACGAGCGCACCACCTGCCTCATCGGCGGGAGAAGCTCCACATTCCCCGACGGGAGACCAGCTGCTTCTTCGCTCGTGCGCCAATAAAGGTGCTGCTACTGTCTTCGTCATTCCTTCTTCCTTATTATGCTGCTGCCCTCTTCTCTGTTCCTCCATGCTTAAACGAGGGTTTGAGTGAATGCTTGTGGCCCCTCCTCTGACCATCTCCAGATCCATGCAGCAACATCTTGTAGGGAAACGTGGTACTGTAGTTGGATTTGATTAGTATGTAGTGCGCTGGATTCGTGGACAACGGGTAGCCAGCCATTGTTCAGAAAACCATGTGCGTGTGTGTCCTGCTCATATGACTAAAATGCAGCTGTGAACGAACTGAACGTTGGTTTTTTTATTTATTGTTCTGAGATGCACATTGTGTTTCTTGGGTTGGTGGAGTAGCTATGCTGTGAGTGCACTAAGCATTGCATTTCTTTCTTTGGTCATTGTTAATTTATTTGGGTGGAGAAGAGGATCAACAAACCGAATTAGTCTGCCTATCCTAACTTGACCGCATGCACTAGGACCTAACAGGATCAATCGTAGCATATCTTAGGCCAATGATTCAATTCCCTTGAAATTTTTTAAGAATCTGTAACAAAGAGCTCAGCATGACCATTACCATTACAACATGCCACATGGATATGGTGATATGATGGGATCCTGGCTCTGGCTAGTTCCTTCACCCAAAACCTAGTATTGATAGTTCCATTGCTAAGGCGTTGCCTGATTCTCTCTCTCTCTCTCTCTCTCTCTCTCTCTCTCTCTCTCTCTCTCCTTTTTTCCTCTGTTAATTTTGTACAATAGACATATTTCACAGTTTGGTAAGACTGGCACTGTTGGAGGTTTGAGACATGTTATTTTGAGTACTGGAATATGTACATGTGTTAATTATGCTTTTCCAAAGATTTTTTAATTATTTATAATGCATGTTAAAGAGTAAGAATCCATGTTATAATTACAGCACAATGGTGATAATTAAATTCCATTTTCTACGTATATCTCAGATGGAAGTTGGGAGTATAAAGAAAAGGCATATCAAGTGCTTGAATGAGTATGGTCCTGCTGCTTATCCTAATGAGCATAGAAAAAAACAAGGTACATTATCATGTACAAGTTAGTTGTTCGTCATGTTTTTCCCCTTGTAAATTGAAGTGTGACTCATATTTTCATGGTTTTCTTTTTTGTTTTCACAAACAGGGTATTCAGGATGATCCTCTTGAATTGTTCTACAATCTGATAGAGTCACTCATTGATGAACAAAAGAACACAATCAGAAAAATGGGCCTTGGTTCTTTGTTGGAATTAAAGTGTTCTTTTTCTCCTATTGGAATATACCATTGGCTTGCATTCCATTTTGATACAGTCACAAGAACAATTAATCTTGAAAACAGTTTCTTATTCAACATCACACCCAATACTATCCAGATTGTGTTAGGAATACCAATGGGCAAGAAAATTCTTGACAAGAATTGTTCTACAGAAAATTACATTTTGGTTCATGATATCATAAAGTGGGAAGGAAATTCTCCATCTGTGAAAGACTTGTGTTCAATGATAAAACCAGACATGCAAATTGATATGTTTACAAAGACATTCTTTCTTCTTGCGATGGCTTCATTTCTGTGCCCTTCTTCAGATAGCCTAGCAAGCTCACAATATTACAGTGTTGCACTGATGCTGGACTGCCTTAGTGACTTTAATCTATGCTCATTTGTTCTTGAATGGTTGACTGTTGAAATTTAAATGTTCAAGTCAACACCAAGGAGTAGGAGTTGGATGCAGGTGGTTGCAGTCTCTTATTAATGGTAAGTATTTTTGCTAATACTTTTAATGCAACCGTTTTGACAACAACCAACTTCACTTTTCTTTTTTTACTGAATGGATTTCTACTGCATGCAGGCATCATATTTTGAATTTCTGAGAACTTCAGAATTCATTCTTGGCTACCAAAATACCCAGGATTAGTCTGTGGACTACAAATATAGTCAAATCATATATAGCTCTTGACTCAGAAGATTGTTCGTCTGACTCATTTGGAACATTAGCTGTAAGTGAAGAAGCGCCTACCACTATTACATTTTTCCATGTTGTATGATCTTTTTAGAATTGCTGCCACTTTTAGTAGTTCAACATTTTTTTCATGTGTTGTAACTCCATTCTTTTTTCTCACTACTTTAATGAATGCACTTAAACAGTTAAAGCACATATCTGCAACGCCATTTAGAAGTTATCACTTGCAAGATGATGATTTTTACAGGATCCCAAGCACCATTCAAAATTATATTCATGATAAGATGCAAATTGAACACAGTGTCGAGGTACCTTCTTCCTCTAATCAAGTATTCATCTTTCTAGTCTGCCTCCTTTTATATTTATTATTTCTTAACAATAGGCCAAATTGAACCTGCAAGTAATGACCCAGAATTTGTTCCAAAGAATGATTGAGTATTCAATTCCAACTGTCAAGACATATGTAGATGATATGTTGCAAGTTCTTGTCGGCAACCAGGACTCCGACAAACATTTGCCTGTTGTTGCACCTCCCAACAGGATCTCAGTTTTCCCTCAAGTAGACCTTTCTTCTATATTTGAGAATTTCTGCTTAGAAATACCAGTGTCGTAATTTGTTGATGAAGTAGTACTTGAATCATTCTTCAAAGTGATCATAACAAATAAAGTGACCACATTCATCGAAAGTGAGAATGGTATTGTTTTGTTAGAGAAATTGGCTAACATTTAAGAAGATCTTCTAGGTCCTAAAAGAATTGAACTTCCAGCTCAAAGACATGAAGAATACAAGTATGTTGGAGACATTGGTATGACGAAAGGTATAAGATATTTCTGTTTCTCATCCATATACTACATTTCTTTTCTCATCCATTTACTGATTTCTTTTCTTTACAAATTTATTGGCATTCCTTTACTAATTCAACTTTTTCATGTTCTTCTTTTTGCATCAGAAATGTATGCTCAGTTATTCCCAAAAGAACAAAGCACATTCTTAAACATGAATGAATCTATACATGAAAAATTAAGATGGAAGGACGTCACAGTGGAAACACCCCTTGTATCTCCTCATGGTATTTATTACATCTTCTTAACTTTATATACACCAACCTTTTTGAACATATGCTTGTACAGTACTAGCTACCAGTTCTTCTCTCATAGAAACTATTGCATCGAATCAATTTTTGTAGGCACACATCCTGAATTGCAAAGGAGTGCAAGTTATCAAATTGAAAGGAATGAGTTGACTGTACCTGCGTCCACTTGCAACATGTTGACCAACAGAAGTAGTTCAGGTGGAAAAAAACACCATTCTACACAGCTGATAAGTGGGCCGGGGTCTATCATTGAATGAACATCTCTTTGGTCCTAAAACTAACTGTGTGCTAGTAGAAACATTCTATGGAGAACAATCGTTTGATCTGTTTGAAGATTTTTCCTCCAGAAGCAATTGCCCAAAGTAGCTACCACATTAGTACTGCTACACATGCAGTTCCAAATGCAATAGGTTCTTCTTGTAGAGACACAAAACCAACCCAGGGTGGTTGTTTTCTAGACCCAATTCCCTCTAGTTCCAAACCAAGTTGCTCAAAGCTAATGTTTGCCTACACAGGTCTAATCTCTAGTTCTAGTGCCACACTACACATACCTAGTATTCAAATAGTTTCCACATCTCAGACAAAGCCATGCTCTAGGCACTTGAGCAGTATAAAAACACATTCCAAAATACAGTTGTGTTGTTCAACACACGTGCTGAACGAAGTTTCAGAAGGGCCAGCTTATTGTGTAATACAAGGGAAACAACTGTAACACAAAAACACTTCTCTACATCTATTGAGAATGAATTATACAATACTGTCCTGTCCTACTTGAGAAAAGTTGAGTACAGGCAAAAATGATTTCCTAATACATTAATCTTGTTGTTTTTCTTCCCTTCTCAAGAAATATAGAGATGTACTCCTATGTAGTATCTTCTAACAAAAATTATTTGTGCATCCCTCGTATTTTCTAGATAGATCATAGATGGTTGATCAAAAAACGTTAACTTTATCAATGATGGAAGATGCATGGTTAGATGCATAGGCGTGTGATGGACTATTTCTCAGATCTTGTTATGTCTAATCAGTACATGCGACAGAAGAATGGCGGAGGCTTACCAAATGAAGTTTTGACACACGTTATGTATTCAGACATTATTGCAAGTTAAGCGTCTGAACTTCACTTTTTTCTTCATTTAGTTGTATTGATAGGTACTCAATACAATCAGTTTTTGTGAGATTTTTAAAACATGTACAGATGCTTCTGATGAATCCACATTTGGATCACTCTCAACATAAAACATTTTTCTCAGAGGTCAGTGTTGGATATAGGCTAGAGAGAGCTGGACTGGTAAGCTTTCTTTCCGAAAGGAACAAAAAATATATTCTCTGCAACTTATTTTTTACTTCAATGTCACAGTACCTTATCATTTTCTCCAAAACAGGTGCATAGCCCTTTCCCAGTGCACAACAAACCCAAAGGACCTACCTATTAGTTTCTTGTTGTTGCGAATTTCATTGATATGAGCTTTGACATTCTCGATCCTGAGAGAGATTCAGACAAAATTCTAACACAAATTTCAGCAGTGTCTTACAATTTCAAGATGCTTTTCATTGCAAGCTATCCACATTGCCCTTTCTTCAACATTCAGAGTTTTGGAATAAGGCACATGAAAGTGACAAAGTTGGAAACAAGGTTTTTTCTCTCCCATCATAGTAGAGAGCTCTTTGCTTACACACAGTTCTTCTTTCAATTTTTTTTACTATTTTGGCACACACTATGATGCATGCACTAAGTATTTTTTTTCATTGCACTACAGGGAATCAGTTAACACAGGCATCTACGTCTGGAAGTACTTTACAAGTTACAATGGCATCGAAACTGATGTTTTCTCAAAAGTTCATATTATTCTTTTATTTAAAACAATGTTTCAAGTTATTCTTTTGCTGAATATCATGAGACAATGAGGTGCAAAACTAATTTCTTCCTTGTTACCCATATTAATCTTCAGGTAGATCTGCAAGCTTTACAAGAGAAATTTGTGTTCCAATTGCTTCAAACAAGTACAACGGAATAAAAAGTTCATATTCTTGCTCATCTAGCTTCAACACTTGGAATAATTAAGATTTTGTGTTCCAGATTGTTTCAGGGTCTGGACAAGTTCGAGTAATTGGGAACTCTAGCATTGGAGAACTTAAGTAATGCGTCTTCTAAAGAATCGAAATTATTTTGCAAAAAATGTTTTTTTCTTCTATTTGTAAATTATGTATTCACTTTTCTTTCTAACTTTTATAAATGATCATAATGAGTCATGCTCACTATCTGCTCATGTACCTTTGACACTGCAAGTAATTCAACTTTCTATTCCAATTTACAAGTTGGAGTTCAGCATGGCAAGCAAAAGAACAACTTAATGTACCATGGTAGTTCATCATGGCAAGCAAAAGAATACCTCCAAGTAATGGATCACTACACAGTAACAGGAAACACTGTCTTACAAATGTAGTAGATTTTTTTTGAGAATTTAGCAAACATTAAAGTACTGGATTACTGAATGTTTACTATCCACAAATAGTCATTTTGAAGTGGCTACTTTGAAACTATCCAGGAGTTGATTACATTTTCTGTTGAGTGAATGTTACTGTCAAGTATAATAGTTAGTATCTAGTTTTCTTTCCTGCCTTTTTCATTTAAGATTTTAGTACAGTTTTTTGTTGAGAACACATTTCTTTAGTGACTATGCACATCTTCATTGAGGAATTAACAAGAAAAGAAAGAAAATATACTAAAAAGAAGAATAAGTGGTGGAGGAGGAGAAGAAGAAAAGCAGGAGGACAAGCAAAAGTAACAAGTACTAGCAAAGAAAGAACAAAGAAGAAACCAGAAGCAAAGGAAAGAAGAAGCACGCACGTGAAAGTTTCAAACAGAACAACGGCGCGGGCACCAACTAGACCGCCCAGTTGCGCAGCGTATTCAGCGAGAGGAAAGCCTCCACTCGCGTAAGAGCATCTCTAACATACCCCTTATATCCCACCAAACTGTAAATAACCGCCAGTTTTCAGTTTTGGACAGAAAAGGTACCCAAACAGACACCTTATACACCTTCGACCTTAAGTTTTTAAGGGATGCGGCAAAAAGCTCCTCGTGATCTGCAAAAACAGAGTTTTAGTGTCCGCTTCTACGACGCCATGTATCGGGAGAAAGCAGTTGGCGAGAGCCCAACTACCACAGAAACATCTCCATGACCCATCAGCGTCCGCCGTCCGAGCCGCCCTGCCCGTCCCTATACGTCGGTCGTCCACACCGGTCACTGCCTGCCCGCATCTCTCCTGCCCCGGCCGTCGGCCGCCCGCGTCTCCCCCGCTGCAGTTTAGGTCCCCGTCCGCCGGCGCCCGTTCGCCCCCCGGTCGCTACCCGCCCGCGTCGCTCCTGCTGCAGTTCCGCTGCTACCTGCCCCGATCCATCTCGGCTGCCGCGTCTCAGGGGTTCAGAGCGCGTGGCTCGCCGCTTCTCCTCAGCCGAAGGTGGCGGCGTCCCCGTCCTTGTTGCTCGGCGCACCGGCCTCGAGGAAGGTTCCTGAGTCGCCGTTGCTTGGGGTTGTGCCGGCGTCGAGGTGGAGATAGGAAGGGCGTGTCCAAGAAAAAAAGTGAGCTAGTTGTGGTCTTGCTTGATTTTTTTTAGGCAAACTCCGAAGCTTTTATTACGACGTCACAATGTTTACATGGACGAAAGAGAGTCCGTCCGGCTGTCCCAACCAAACATGTCGGCCAACCGGAAGGAATAAAGAATGCTTCGCGAGCTTGTGAGCCTCGATATTCGAGCTCCTAAATTCGTGGCAAAAATTACACAAAAGGAAATTTGATCAATGCTCTATTTTTTCATGTATGATCGCACCATACGCTGTTGGATTGTTCTCTCGGATGTCCTCGACCACCACCTTCGAGTCGGACGCCACTTGTATAGTTGAGACATTCAGATTATCCGCAAGGGCCAACGCCTCCCTGATCGCCATGCATTCAAGAGTGGCCGGATCGGAAGTGCCTCCAAAAACCACAGCCGATGCTCCCAGAAATTGGCAGTAGAGTCTCTTGATATTGCCGCAACAGAACCATGTCTCCTTCCCCTCCCCATTGCGGCATCTACATTCAGCTTTGTCAGCCCTGCTGGTGGAGGAATCCAGCTCGTCGGACGAGGAATAGGATTGCCACCCTGCCTCATATTAACCGATTGGATAGCTTTAAGTTCCCTGATGTAAGACTGAATAAAAGCATGTACTGAAAAGGGACTTTGGTATATTTGCTCGTGGATCGCCTTGCGACGGGCTCCCCACAAAGCCCAGAGTGTGACCACGAGAGTAGTGAAGTTCTCATGGGATAGAGCCTGGTGCATGGCAGAGAGCCATCTCTTCGCGTCACCTTCTTCGTTCCTACTCAGTGCATCGATGATATGTTCAGATGACAAAGCCCAAGTACTCCGGGATACAGTCTAGTTTAGCAAAGCGTGTCTCCAAGTATCTTCCGCTCCGCAAAGGACGCACGCAGGCGTGTCCGCCATATTTCGATGATGCAAGAGTGCCGCGGTTGGAGTGGTGTTCTTCGCAAATCTCCATAGGAAAATGTTAAGCTTCGATGGTACATTAAACCCCCATAGCTTAGTCCATATCTCACTATCAGCTTATGAATGAGACGACCCCCCTTGCTCATATAACCAAGCTTCGCTGCTTAGTTTCTTCTGGTGGATCATATGGTAAGCAGTTCTAACCGAGAAAATGCCCCGTCTGTCCTCGCTCCACGCCCAAAAATCCTCAATCTGTCTAGTGCAGAGAGGAATCTGCAAAATAGTCTCCGCATCGATTGGAACGAATGTTGCCCGGATCAGCTGTTCATTCCAAGAGCAAGTGGTGTTGTTTATGAATTCAGAACTTTGTGAGGTGGGTGTTGGACCAGAGATGTTAATGGTCGCTTCATGTGTGTGCGAGGTAGCCAGTTATCGTGCCAGATGTCCGTGGTTTCACCATTTCCAATTCTTCTCACTAGTCCCTGCACCATGATATCTCGCCCATCCAGGATTGCCCGCCAAATTTGTGATGGATGATTCCCAAGACTTGCTTCAAAGAGAGAGACATCAGGGAAGTAGACCCCCTTGAGAATGCGGGCGCTCAAAGATGTGGGGTTTTGAAGCATCCTCCACGCCTGCTTCGATAGTAGGGCAAGATTGAAAATCTCCAAATCCCTGAAACCGAGGCCGCCTAGATGCTTTGGCTTTGTCATCTCGTCCCAGGCTACCCAGTTTGGTTTGCGTTTCCCCTGCTTGCTCCCCCACTAAAATTGTCTGATCAGGGAGGTAATACTCTCGCATAAACCTCTTGGGAGGCGGAAACAAGACATAGAAAAAACCGGTATTGACTGTGCCACCGATTTGATAAGTACTTCCTTGCCCGCTGAAGATAACAGTTTCTCCATCCACCCTCTGATTTTCTCCCACACACGATCTCTCAGATATCTGAATGTGCCATTCTTTGAATGCCCAACATCAGTAGGCATCCCCAAGTACCTGTCACTGAGCGATTCATTCTGAACGTTTAATGTGTTCTTGATACTATCTCTCATAACTTGTGGACATCCTTTACTAAAGAAAATAGAGGATTTCTCATGATTTATCCGCTGTCCAGATGCCACACAGTAACTTTCCAGCAAGTTTGATACTGCAACAACCCCTTCAACACTCGATTTAAACATCAACATGTTGTCATCAGTGAAAAGGAGATGGTTCACGGCTGGCATTGTTGCTGCCACCTTGATCCCTTCTAGTTGAGACGACGAGGAACTGGATTTCAATAGGCACGGAAGGCCCTCTGCTGCGATTAAAAAGAGATATGGGGACATCGGATCTCCCTGCCGAATACCTTTGGATGGGTTGAAAGTGTCAAGCCTCTCACCATTAAAAAGAATTGAAAATGACACTGACCGCACCATGTTCATTACTATCTGAACCCAAGATGGGGGCAAAGCCAAGCTTTATCATCATCGCATGTAATCTGTCATATGCCTTCATCATATCGAGTTTAAGCGCACAGAAACTGTTAACCTTGGCCTTGCTGCGTTTCATAAAGTGAAGACACTCATAAGCACTGATGATATTGTCTGTGATATGCCTGCCTGGCACAAAGGCTGATTGTTCCTCTGAAATGATGTCCGGAAGAATCATCTTCAATCTGTTCGCAATCACCTTGGACGCGATCTTATATAATACGTTACATAAACTGATTGGTCGGAATTGAGTTAGCATAGTAGGGTTCATTACCTTGGGGATGAGAACCAGGACCGTATCATTGATGCTTTCCAGACTCTCCTCTCCCCGAATAATCCTGAGAACCGCCTCCATTACCTCGGCACCGCAAAGATCCCAGTGATGCTGATAGAAGTGAGCTGGAAAACCATCGGACCCTGGTGCCTTGGTCGGAAACATCTGAAAAAGGGCTGTCTTTACTTATTCTCCCTTGTAAGGTGCGACTAGTAACTCGTTCATCTCCGCTGTACCTTGGCTGGTACACAATTTAGAACTGCTTCCATGTTGTTTACACCTTCTGATGTATACAAGGTTTTATAAAAATCATGCACCATTGCTTTAAGCTCATCTGGATCATTTGTCAAGATCCAAGGGAGTTTTGTAGGGCCTTTATCATATTCTTCCTTCTTCGGATGCTTGCTCTCAAGTGGAAGAACTTTGTGTTTTTGTCACCCAACGTTAGCCACTCAATCCGTGAACGCTGCCTCCATAATATTTCTTCCCGATGGTGTAGTTCAACTAGATTTTCGTTTATCTTGAGCTCGACGTGTGACGGAGCCCTTCGGCTTGGATCAGCCCGCAACTTCTCAAGCTCCATTTTCAGCCTTTTAATCTCCTTTCGAACGTTTCCAAAAGTCTCGTTGTTCCACCGTCCCAAGTCATGGGATATAGCTTGCAGTTTGGCCCGAAGATCATCCACTATATTGCTGATTCCCCCGCCCGTCCATGCTGCGTTGATAGTGTCACTCCAAGATTCATGGCCTTCCCACATTACTTCATACCGAAAAGGTTTCGGCTGCCTGCTCCGCGGTTGCTCTCTGTTCAAACGCAGCAGAACGGGGCAGTGGTCAGAGGATGCTGTCGTCAGGTGTGTCAGATCCGCAAGAGGAAACCTTGCACGCCAATCAGCATTGGCTAGGGCGCGATCCAGCCGGACCCTAGTGTAGGATTTCCCCCTCACTTTCTTTTCAAAGGTCCAGAAACGACCAACATAACCAACATCTAGCAACATGCACACGTCAACCGCATCACGGAAATTCTGTATCTGCACATTGCTCCTTTGTCCAACTCCTTCATGCTCATCGGGGCGTAGAACTTCATTAAAATCACCAAGGCAAAGTCAAGGTAGACTGCTAGAAGTGCTGATGTTTTTCAAAGTGTCCCACGTTTTATATCGAAGATGTGTTTGCGCTTCGCCATAAACCACAGTAGCTCTCCAAGGCTCAAAACCTACCTCCTCAACAGAACAATCAACATGGTAGTCCGAGTAACCAAGGATTTCCAATTTTATTTCATTATTCCAAAAAATGCCAATACCTCCACTTCTACCACGACTATCAATCGCAAAACTATTATCATAACCAAAAGTGCCTGCTAGCGCTTCTACCCTCGAGCCTTCTAACTAAGTTTCCACAATACAGAAGAGGGTAGGGGCAAATTTGTTCGTGAACTCGCGAACCTCTCGAACTGTCGCGGCTTTGCCCGCGCCCCGACAGTTCCAACATAGCGCACTCATTGGGCCTGGCGGTGCTCCTCGAAGGAGCCCGCCAAATTCTTCACTTTTGAGGTTGCACCCTCGGATTCCTCCTCCGTCTTCTTGGTTCTCTTCAGATCTCTGTACGGTGGTGGGCTAACAGCCGCCAATGCTGCTGGCACAATTGCCAGCGGGTTCACAGTTCCCCCTGTAGTTTCAGGACTTGGAGGCGTGGTAACTTTGGCTCCCAGCTCGGCTCCCGCATTCCTCTTTCTGTTCCAGTCCTCCATCTCCGCATCACTGGCCACCCCCGCTCGGGTCTCCCACAGTCCCACTTGACATGCGTTATGAGCATATTGATCTATCGTATCACCTCGGCCTTCCCCTGAGTGGGGGCTGGAACGGCCCCCTGATCGGCCTCCTCTCCGTCCACCTCTCTGGCTGCGGCCTTCTCCTGGACCACGACCTGAACGCATGGCCCAGCTGGCTCGGAGATCCTTGAATACAAGTGCTGATGGAGGGTGGATGCCATTGCCGTGTTCCTTATATAAGTGACCTAGCATACCACAAACCGCGCACCAGTCCGGTAGCTTTTCGTACTTGTCTCTGTATATCTGCCTCTTCCCATCTCTTATCATAGATACCACATTCTTGAGGGGTTTATGGACATTGATGCTGACCCAAACTCGATGAAAATTGCCCACAAAGTCATGTGAGTTCGGTTCCGAGAAAAGAACTTCTCCCACTTTTGCTGCCAGCGGAGCCACCAAATGAGCATATAGTTCTGGGACATCATGGATTTGTATCCATATCTTGATTGTCTCCAGCTTGACAGTGGAAGGCTTCGAGATTCTGTCATACGGCAGCAGGATCACCGCGTCCCCTCTGAAGTTCCAAGGGCCCTCGTTCATGACTCTCTCCCAATCACCAAGGCAAGTGAATTGGACAGTATAAAGGTTTTCCTCCAGAGGTTTAAACTTAGCCTCCTGCGCGATGTCCCACGGCGCTCTCATGTTTCTGTAAAACCAAGTCTGGCTATAGCTCTTCGTGGTGTTAACCCTACCTAGGGCTACCCATCTCGGCCCCTCCGGCGGCGCAGCTTGCTCGTCAAAGATCACATCATCCAGATCCTCCTCTCTCAGTCCCAACTCTTGCATCATCTTCTCAACTTCACTGATCCCCGAAGAACTTGAGTCCCCGGAAGTCGCCATTGGATCTCTCACCCGAAAGAACAGATCGGGTTTGGTGGGGGAACCCTAACTTCCGCCGCTCCCTCCCTCGACGCGGACGTGGAGACAGCCCTGGTGGCCACCCCCAGCGCAACACAGGCGGGAGAGGGGGTTGATCGGCGGTAGGGGAGCAATCCTCAACAGCGGCGAAAATCGCCCCGGGAGAAAACTAGAAACCTTAACTAGAGGAAAGTAGTGGGCCAACTGGCCTTGCTTGATAAATTGGTATATTTAGAGAATCTTTTTTACGGGTTGATTTCTTTTGCGGATTGATTATACGGGACCTGTTGGGCCGCAGCTAAAATCGGCCCTTAAAACACTTTTTACTTGGCCCGGACTGCACCATGTAACGGTCGAAACACTGTAGTTCTATTTCGCCAGGAAAAAAAGGTTTTTTTTTTTGAAAAGCAGGAATACAGCCGGCCTCTGCATCAATCAATCGATGCATGCAGAGTTGGCGGGGTACGGATTGGCTTCGGCCAGATGCTTGTTTTGGTATAGCAGCAAACCCTAGTTCGTAAGAGGAGATCGAGAGAGTGGCTCTCACACACAGCGTCTCGTCTTATCCTCCTCCTCGTCTTCGGCGAGCTCAGGCCTTCCCCACCGAGTTCGCCGCATCCGCTTCAATGTCGAGCCGGCCCGCCGGCCGCCGCTCGTCGGCGTCGGCCACGGCGGAGACAGCCGGCGCTAGGGTTGCCAAGGCAGCGTCGGTGGAAAGCAGGCGGGCCGCCTTGGGAGATCTCACCAACGTTGTCGGCGGGAGGAGCGGCGCGGCCGATGCGGTATGGCTCGTTGCGAGATCGGCGTTGTTCCTTTCGCGGCGGCAATTGCTTTTGCTTGGATTCTCGTTGGTTACAAGGGGACGGCATGTAGAGACGTATCCTAGATGTTATACATACCGCACTTGTTGAGCAGATTTATTGGATAATAATCTGCTATGGCATTTCGCGGGTTGCCCTCTTCTTGATCAATTTGATGCATAATTTATAAGATTTCCCTATATTTATTACTGGCCCCTGTACAATTCCTCCCCTGTCTCCGTCAATTCCACGACAGGTACCCGATTATTTTATGTTTTCACGAAATTTTCTGTGCCACCGGCAATTGCTTTTCCCTATGTAATGTCTTTTGCTTGTTCCACCGGCCCCGATTGAACATTTCCTTGCACATATTTGGTTCATCTGCTTTTCTGATCTTGTAAGTTAGCCTATGTGAAGAAGGGGAGTTCTGCTAGCCTTCCCAACGTGAACAGGAAAGTGGCTTCTGCCACAAAACCAACTTTCGACCGGTTTGAGCGAGCAATATCGCACCATGGCAATGCCCTTAAGAAGGAGAATGTTAGTCGCCCTTCTGTGCCTTTGTTGGCGCCCCATGGCAGTTGACCCGGCCTGTCTCATGATTCTGTTTCTATGGAGGACGATATGCTAACATGCAATTCAGTGGAAAGCCCTGGTCCTCCATTCCTTGACAATGCAGCTTCTTCAGTGGCAACTTCCTTGCGCCGTTGTGCGAATGATAAACTTCCTGTATCTGACAATAGGGATACCACAGGTTTGTTTGCCTGTCACAGTAATCCTGGTTAGGTTTCTAATCTGTTGTGTTGTATAATTATTTATTTTTGTTCTTTCTTTATTGTTACAGTATCTAGATGGAGAAAACATTGTCCTACCCCAATCGAAAATGACAATATCTTTGAGATTGAAACGCACTGCAAGGATCCAGAACTGTGTTCAACTCTTGCTTGTGACATTTACAAACACTTGCGTGAAGCTGAGGTGATTGATTCTTGTTCATATGGAACTTCTAATGTCTGCATGCTTTGTGCAACAAGTAATTTCTGCAGTGTGCACACACCTGCAAAGTAAATGCATATTGTTATCTACACAAGATGTCACTTCGTTGTGTGTAAAAGGGATGCATCAATTGGGAGCTAGGAATAGAAGAATTTTGCTTCTAATTCACAAATCCAATAGCACACATAGCTTTTCAATATTGTCGTCTTTGAACAAGAAATACAGTATGTTGATAGATGTCTCATTTCTCATTCACTCACATCTCTATGGAACAATGCATTGCTTCATCATCCATGTTGTCCATGTCTTTGCTTTCTTCCTAAAGCAGTTGCAGACCGCCTGTCTATATCTATCTCTACTGTAATGTTATATTTGTCTTTTAGCAGGCCAAGAAAAGGCCTTCACCAGATTTTCTGGAAACCACTCAGAAGGATATTGACACAAGCATGAGGGCAGTACTTATAGACTGGCTTGTGGAAGTGAGCATTTCTAGAAAAAAGGTTTCAGAAGCTAGACACACAAAAATATTTCTTCTAATCGGTTACCTTTTTACCCTACTCAATTCAGGTCACAGAAGAATATCGTCTTGTTCCTGAAACCTTATACCTCACAGTCAGTTATATTGATCGGTATCTTTCTAGCAAAGAGATCAATCGAGATAAGCTGCAGTTACTTGGTATCGCCTGCTTGCTTATAGCTGCGTAAGATCCATCGAGTTAAATTTGTCTCTTCTGTTGTATTAAGTTTTTTTTTTCTTGTTTCTGTTCTGATATGCTTTATATTCAAATTTCAGTAAGTATGAAGAGATATGTCCACCCCAAGTAGAAGAGCTCTGCTATATTACCGACAATACATACATAAAGGATGAGGTCTATGGCCCTGCCGATTGACTTTCCTTTACATATTTTTTTATGATCTTTTGTTTTGTTACACACAGATAACACAGGTTCTGCGAATGGAAGCTTCTATCCTGGGTTGCTTGATGTTTGAGATGACTGCACCTACAGAAAAATGTTTTTTGAGGTAGCATTCTCTGTTATTGTGATATTTATACACATAAACATAATTACTGACACTAAATATATTATTATTTCCGACAATAGGAGATTTCTGCATGCTGCTCAACTATGTCATGAGGTAATTGCTTCTCTTCAATTATTTACAGTTACAGTCAGTCCTGTGTGCAATGTGGTCTTCCAGCTTACTCAACCTATTCTTCTGCAGGGCCCAGCTTTGCATCTTGAGTTCCTAGCTAGCTACATTACTGAGTTGTCACTTCTGGAGTACAGCTTACTTTGCCATGTACCTTCACTGATAGCTGCCTCTTCAATTTTCTTGGCGAATTTTATCCTTAAGCCAACAAAGAATCCTTGGGTATATATGCATTCAACCTTCTTGGTTCTTGTGGATCTTATTTGTTAAACCTTTTTTCCCTCAAGGGCTGCACATGTAACATTCGTATCTCTTTGAAACTGAAGCAGAATACCACTCTTTCCTATCACACACAATACAAACCATCCACATTACGCGATTGTGTAAAGGTACTACACCGGCTTTTCCGTGTTGGCCTTGGAAGCAACCTCCCTGCAATTAGAGAAAAGTACAGCCAACACAAGGTGAGGGAGTGCCGTCAACAGCAATTTGGAAGCATTTAATTCCCTTTCTACTTTGATGCTAAACTGCTATTGGCCTTCTCCATATGTTCCCCCAGTACAAATTTGTAGCGAAGAAGTACTGCCGGCCATCGATTCCAGCCGACTTCTTCCAAGATGCTAGCAGTTAGAACTTGGAGCACCAGATCAGGTTCGGTTACTCATTCAAGTCTTCCGGTGGCTGGTGGCCCGAAGTTGCTAGGCTGATTTGTACAGATTGCTGTGCATGCAGGACATACCGACACCATTGTTGTTAGTTGATTGGTGGTATATTGTACATTGTTGGCAAAACCTGTGCAGCTATGTTTATTTGATTGGAAGGAGGCAATGTTCGTGATGCTGTTTGTAGTTTCTCCCCCACATTTAAATGCTTAGCTGCTGCTCTGTTTCTTGGGTATGTAGTGTACGTCATAGTCCAGTCATATCTCGTCACACCTTGCTTGTTCGATATGTTTCTTGGAGTGTGACGTCAAAACAAAGATGAATGTGTTGACTATAGGCAGTTGCCTAAGAACCGCACTAGCGGTGGTTATTCTAAACAACTTATTTTCATTCCGGTTGACACAACAGTCTGAATGCAAAAAAAGAAAAGTCTGAATCATCTTTTTTGTAAGACAGCAACTTGTATATCATCTATCCATTCTATTGTTTTATTTTTATTATGTTGTTTGGCATGTCCCCTTTTCAAACACGCCAAAATGTACCTATTTCTCCCTTGATGAAAGGTCAGCGCTCCTGACGGTTGCTCAATTTGTTTTTACTATTGTTTATAAATCTTGTCGTAATTTCTCTTGTAATTATTGAGTTCCTATAACTGGTCTCACTCACAAAAATAGTATGGGAGTCGTCTTAGGTGGAACTTCCCGAGCGACCTTACCGAGGATTTTTTTTTCGCTCGGAATTTAGAGAGCTTTATTCAACAAGAGAGATCCTAGGAAAGTCAGCTAGCAGGCTTGTGACCAGGGTGGTGACGAGTTCATATTTACTTTCGGTAACCATCCATGGGTGCCCTGTTTATAAGTTGATTTTTATTGTTGAAACTGTACGTCTGTAGGCATACGTTACTTGTATTTATATGAGTTGGAAAACATTACAGATAACCTAGAAAGCACACGTACAAATACGGAAATACAAAGCACACATACAAATATGGAAATATAGGGAGGAAATACCGTGTAACAACATTGCGGAGGGCTCTTTACCTCTCTTTCTTCTTAATATATATAGTATGCACACACGTGCGTATTCGAGAAAAAAAAAATACATGAAGGATACAAGCCGTATGGCTGGCTCCGCCATACATCACAGAGGACCCCAAACAAAAAAAATAAAATTGCAAGCCCATCCTTGGTCTTCTCTGCTTCTCCGTCGCGTCAAGGCCAGCCAACATCGCTGGAGGCCGAAAAAACACGGATGAGCAGCTCACCTGGAGTTAGAAGGAACCACTTGCACAGTGGCTTAAGTGAGCCACAGCAGCCACCCACTCCGAATAGCCGGATTAGGTCCCAAATCTTCTATAGGCTGGAGGCAACGGCCACAGCGGCCGCGCTCCCCGAGCTCTGCGGGCCTGGGGACGACGCCACTCTGCCTCATTGAAGGCATCCGGTGAATCTGATCGGACGGCCACATTCAAGGGACTATTGCAATTCAACGGACCAGATACACTGACAGTTGATGAGGTGCATGTGGCAACCATCATAAAAGATCGTGGTCCCGACTTGGGCGGGAAACCCTAAATTTTGGATGGCTTTCGCAAAAACAGATTAAGTCCGGAACAAACCTTTACCGTGGTGAAGGACAGCAGATAAAGTATCGTTACCAGATGGATTTGAGCATTCATAACGGAACAACATAGACCGAAAGAGATAGAATAGAGGGAAAACAGGGTCCTAGGCATTTCACTCAGACAACGAAACACAAACACATGAGAGAAAAGCTATGAGTGAAATACATTCGGACTAACACAAGATCCTTCAACCGAAAGGCAACTCAACAAAGAAAAACTGTGGTGGCGTAACCCACCGTATAAGAACTGTATGACCCTGAGTGTCACACAATTATCGTGGCACCCAATTAGTCTAGTTCTTCGTTAATGTATTCACTCTCAGAAAGAAAATTCCACTTTGTCGAAATTTTCAAACTCTTCGAGTGTTGTGCACCCATTCCTTTTAAGATGTGGAAGTGATGGTACGGGTGCCGAGTCCAGCTTACTGCACATTTGCAAAGTCTAGGATATTTAGCTCACACCGTAACACACATAATCTTTTCTCATCGAGAGGCTTGGTGAAGATATCAGCGAGACTGTCTTTAGTATTGACATGATTGACAACAATATCCTCTCGAGCAACATGATCGCGAATGAAATGATGTCCGATCGCAATATGCTTGGTGCGAGAATGCTGCTGTAATTTTGATCGCACTCATTGTCGTAGAATAAGGGAATCTTCTTGACCTTGATGCCATAATCCTTCAGAGTCTGCTTCATCCAAAATAACTGAGTGAAACACACATCAGTAGCAATATATTCGGCCTGAGCCGTAGAGAGAGAAACACAATTTTGCTTCCTTGACGACCAACATACCAAAGATCTACCGAGGAAAGGGCATGTCCCCGAAGTAGATTTCCTATCAACACGGTCACCTGCACAATCTGAGTCTGAATATCCAATGAGATCAAATGGTGCTCCCTTAGGATACCATAAACCTAAGGTGGTGGTGTGAGCCAAATATATCAGAATGCGCTTGATCGCTTGGTGATGCGATTCTTTTGGCACGACATGGAAATGAGCACACATACAAACACTCAACATAATATCAGGTCTAGATGCACACATGTAGAGAAGAGAACCAATCATCAAATGATAAGCTTGCTGATCATAATCTTTTACAGTACACATCTGCGTCCAGCTGACCATTCATGGGCATTGGAGTTTTGTAGCCCTTCAGTTTGCAATCTTGCATTTTAAACTTCTTCAGACATGCTCTCAGACATTTCTCCTGAGATATGAAAATTCCATTGTCCCGTTGACGTATTTGCAGTCTGAGAAAGAACTTAAGTTCACCCATCATAGACATTTGATATTTCTCGGACATTATTTTCCCGAACTCCAAGCTGCAAGCATTGTTAGTACAACTAAAAATAATACCATCCACATAAATTTGACACATGAAAAGATCACCATCAACAACACGAGTGAAAAGAGTGGGATCAGTGGATCCTAGCTTGAATCCTTTGTCGAGCAGAAACCTCTTTAAGGTGTCATACCATGCTCTAGGGGCTTGCTTCAGCCCATATAGAGCCTTTTCCAACCTGAAAACTTTGTTAGGAAACTAAGGATTTTCAAAGGCTAGGTGGCTACCTAACATATACTTCCTCATCAATTTCACCATTAAGGAAATCACTTTTCACATCCATTTGATAAAGCAGGATATCATTGTAGTTTGCATAAGCAAGAAGAATACGAATTGCCTCAAGGCGAGCAACACGAGCATATGTTTCACCAAAATCAATACCTTCTACCTATGCATACCCTTGAGCGACAATACGTGCTTTGTTTCTCACTAGAGTGCCATTTTCATCTTCCTTATTCTGGAATATCCATTTGGTGCTGATGATATTATGCTTCTTAGGATTCTTCTTGTCAACCAATTCCCAAACATCATTCAGTTTGAATTGCGCCATCTCCTCTTGCATGGCATTCATCCAATCGGGGTCATTCATGGCTTCTTCATACTTGGTAGGTTCTATCAATGAGACAAAGGAGAAACTGCCACAGTAGTTAGCCAACCGAGTGCGAGAATGAGTTGTGGGTCGATAACTTGGATTCTCGAGTTCTTCGAGATTTAATGAAGGGTCAACTCGATTAGCCACTTGTGGGTGAGGATTTTCATCTTGAAGATCATTTTCATTTTCCTCAGCATCAACATTGGGAATAGCATTTGTGTCGCCATTTCCATCGGGATTGCCATTTTGATTGGCATTTGCATTCTGGTTGCCATTTGTGTTCGGAGTGGCATTTTCTTCGGCAGCGGCTTGGGGAGTTCTGCTTCGAGTCATGGAGGCATCATCATCGAAAGAGTCAGGTACATTTCCTTCAACTAGCTTGATGCTCCCAATGGCCATTTGCCAAATAGTATCCAAAATCGGTGGTTCATCTATCACATTAGGCAGGTGCTCCTTTTGGGAGCCGTTAGATTCATCAAACCGCACAATTACCATTTCCATAACTTTCCCGTGGTGAGAGTTATAGACAAGATAAGTATGCGAGTCTGAGACATGACCAAGAAGAAAACCTTCATGTGCCTTAGGTGCAAACTTGGAATTATGATTCATGTCACAAATGTAGCAAGGTGCACCAAAACACGTAAACAAGAAACATTTGGTTTCTTGCCAGTGATAAGCTCATATGAAGTTTTCTTAAGGAATTTGTGAAGATAAACATGAGTCACAACATGAAAAGCAGTGTTAATAGCATCGGCCCAGAAGCGAATAGGAGTTTTATACTCACTGATCATTGTTCTCGCCATTTCGATGAGAGTTCTATTCTTTCGCTCAACAACTCCATTCTGTCAGGGAGTGTACGCGATAGAGAACTCATGAGTGATACCATTTTCGTCTAGAAAATCTTCGATATGAGTATTTTTTATCTCAGTACCATTGTCACTTCTAACATGCTTAATTCACACATCATATTCATTTTGGGCTTTCTTGGCAAATCTTTTGAAGATGTCTTGGGTGCAGGTTTTGTCTTCTAGAAATAATACCCAAGTATACCAACAGAAATCATCAACAATAACCAGACCATTTGTCTGCCTCTGAAACTTGCATAGTTTTGAGGTTCAAATAAATCCATATGAAGAATTTTCAGAGGTCTTCTTGTTGTCATAATAGTTTTTGATGAATGATGCTTCTTGGCTAATTTACCGGCCTCACACACACCATAGAGAGGATCCTTGTCGAATTTTACATCAGGAATTCCACGGAGATGATTTTTCTTCACTAGAGTCTGCAAATTTCTCATACCTGCATGACCAAGTCTTCGGTGCCACAGCCATCCTTCGGTTGCTTTTGCAAGCAAACAAGTTTGGACTGAGGGACCCTGTCATGGAGGAACACGATCACCTATGGGGCCATCGGCCCCTTTGTGGTTCGACAAGGGGAGATCACGTTGCACAAAGAACGGAGGCCATGGAACAATATGACAGTGGTGACACTGGTGGTTTTTACCCAGGTTCGGGCCGCTGGGAAGCGCAAAACCCTACTCCTACTTTCGTGGATTGGATGGAGGAACACGATGAACACGCAGCGCTCAAGCCTGGCAAGGTGGCCTCGGGGAGAGATGCTACGCGCGTACAAGTGTGCAAGGGCCCGAATCCCTTTATAGGTTTCCTTAGGACTCCTTTTATAGCTAAAGGGGTAACCACAGTAGCAAAACAATCTTTATCTAGTGATTAGATAGACAACAGTGCTATCATACCTAACTCAGGCGGTTAGGACAAAGTGCATTAAATGCACTGCTAGGTGTCATGCTGAGGATGAAGCCCGGCAAGCCTGCCATACCGCTTATTCATCTTCTACTTATCTGTTTGATAGGCCTCTGGACGAGTGTCATCTGAGGATAATCTATCTTCCAACGGGCCGCCACATGCTTAGTGGAAGCCACTTAATCATCTAGAGGCTCGACACCGCATTGATAAGTGATCTGCGTTGTGGTGCGGTGGCGCTGTGTAGCGGTGGTGCCTTGGCGGGAATCCTCACCTTTGGCGGACTCGACAAGCCTGCTGGGGAAATCTTGGACGTGTCCCTGGGGCAGCCTCAACCCGGCCAGGCTCTCCTGCCTGGCAAGGGAGGCCTTACCAAGGTGATGCTCTGCTGTCTTATTTGACTTGGTCTTCTTGATCCACTCCTTGATCTCACGAAGAGTGGTTCCTCTGGCTTGGTCTTGTTTTGAAGTTTGCTACTGGACATGTGATGCCAGCACGCTTGTGTATAAGTCCAGGCAACAAACGTGAATGTTTGTTGCACCAACAGGAGCCCCCGGGCCTGGCCCATACGTGTCGCCTGGCATCGTTGGGGTAGGCCCCAACAAATACACAGGCGCACACTTTGGCCAAACCGTAATGAGATTCATGTCTTCCTTGATATCTTCCTTGCTTCTTCATTAACCTGTGATTGAATTAGTTTCTAGTTTTCCCGTGGGTCGTGCTGAACAACGTGGGGCAACCCACGTAGTGGCCCGTGGGACGCCCACTCTCACGGGGAGGTAACTGCCATTTTACTATCTCACTACTCCTGCCGTTTCCGCCACGTACGCTGCATGCATTGTGCAGGGTTGGTGGCGGACGCGTAGGGCGCGGAAACGAGTGCCAGCGCAAAAAGCTCAGCATAGTGCATAGGCGCAAGATGGAGGTCGTCGATTATGGACGTTGTCATTGACGCAAAGGGATTGGATTGGTGAAGTAGGGAAATTGCCTTCTGGGTGGTTAGGAGCCAGCCCACGACCATGCTCTCCTATAAAAGGAGGTGTGGGAGAGGGGCTTACCCACACACATCTCCTCCTCCTTCTTCTAGCGTATTTCTTCCACCATGGCAAGGGGAAGAGGACGTGGTCAAACTCTGGCGGTGGCGATGAGAGTCCCTTCTTGCAGCGCCTCCAAGCCCCAACTGGAGATGCAGGGGCAAAATCGAACACACAAGGTGGTGCCAGAGGACGTGAGCGCGGTCGTTGTGGCGCTCGGGGCCGAGGAGGACGCGGTTGCGCTCTGGTCGCTCCTCCCCTGGTCGGCCTGGCTCCGATGGAGGGCCACGTCGGGGACCAGCCTTGGAGTTCATCATCAAGCTGCACGGGCCCCCACGCAGCCACCTTCGGCTTCCCACCCCTTTCACAAGGGTGATGGAGGTAGAACAGCCGCCAGGATTGAAGCTGCACATGAGGGGTTGCTGCAATGGCAGCATGCGGGCGGACGTAGAGTTCCCCGCACCTCATGTTATGCTTCTCCGGCGTGGATGGAGAACTTTTGCTTGTGCCCATAGCTTGGAGGCGGGGCACATTCTCCATTTTAAATTAATGGAGGCCAACTTGCTCTCCATCAAGGTCTTCAGGCATTCGAGTGCTCGCATAGGGTGCTGTGCGGAGAGCTTGACCCACGACGAAAGCTCCTCCTCGAGCGACAGCAACGAACAGGACAGTGGCGACGATGACGACGACGCTGAGTCAGCTGAGCATCGGACACACTGTCACCATCAGCAAGGCGCCGACAGCACCACCATCTGCACCTGGGTCTTCTTCCCAGGCAGAGCAATTTACCGGGGTGTTGGGTGTGGATGTCTCTGCCTCCTCCAGCCGGACCCTGGCAGGCTTCCTCGTGGACTCTGGCTTCGTCTTCCCTGCGTGTGTCCCCACTACTGCTTTCTACTGGTCCTGGCAGTGGTGACCAGGGCATCGCCTAGCCGCTCTCTCTGTCCATCACCTTCATCAGCGCCCTCCCGACCTTGTCAGGCTGCGTCCCGCGGGCCCTGACGGGGTCAGGCTGGGGTTCTGCCCATGCACTCCTTTTGCCCTCTTCACCCCCACTGTAGTTCTTGGGAGGAGAGGGACAAGAAAGGCATTACGGGGCTCTTATCCTTTTTCAATCTAAAACATGTAGGCACTTGCCAAACTTTATCTCAAATTATGTACTCTTCTATCCATGCTTGTATTTTGTGTGATTTGTACTTGTTTGTCTGCGTATTAATGAAAAAGAAAATGTTTGTCGGGCGCTTGTGCATGTACAATACCCATGCTGAGGAATGACTACTCTAAAGTCCCAAGTAAACATGCTTTTCCGGCACGACATCCCGCCGGTCCCTTCCATTGCTGCCGCAGGGTTCAGTTCAGTGAGTTGGGAGTGTGGAAGAGAACCAACCCCTTGTCAACCCCTTCTTACAAATGCCACTACAACCAGCTTGACTGAAGTAATCTTCGAATCCAAGGATGGGAGCACAAATGTTTGAGGGTGACAAGGTTTTCTACACACAAGTTTTTCACCCAGAGGTACACTATGGATAGCTAGGGGAACTTATCTGCTTTATGCTGCCGAGGGTCGATAAGTAAGCTTGCTCATCACTTTTTCTCCTCGAGAGGTTATCCGCGATAGGAGCCCTGTAGTTAGTATAGGGGAAAAAAGCAGCATACAACCCTTTCTAAATGACCATGTCAAGATCATAAAAATAAATATGCATGAAAATTTTTGGGCGCTAGCGCTTCATTTTATTATATTTGCACAAGGTCTGTGCCTGGCTTTGTACAAAGGGTTACATGCGCATAGGCAAGGCTTGTACAAAGGTGGTTGCTAGGGCTAAGCCCGGCAGTCGCGCCTTACGGGTAGAACTTGCGAAGATGCTCAATATTCCATGAGTTTTGCACCTTAGTGCCATCTTCGGTCTCCAGACAGACTGCGCGAGGTCTGGTGACTATTTGAAATATGCCCTAGAGGCAATAATAAAATGGTTATTATTATATTTCTTTGTTCATGATAATTGTCTATTGTTCATGCTATAATTGTATTATCTGGAAATTGTAATACATGTGTGAATACATAGACCACAACAAGTCCCTAGTGAGCCTCTAGTTGACTAACTCGTTGATCAACAGATAGTCATGGTTTCCTAACTATGGACATTGGATGTCATTGATAACGGGATCACATCATTAGGAGAATGATGTGATGGACAAGACCCAATCCTAAGCATAGCACAAAGATCGTGTAGTTCGTTTCGCTAGAGCTTTTCCAAATGTCAAGTATCATTTCCTTAGACTATGAGATTGTGCAACTCCCGGATACCGTAGGAGTGCTTTGGGTGTGCCAAACGTCACAACGTAACTGGGTGACTATAAAGGTGCACTACGGGTATCTCCGAAAGTGTATGTTGGGTTGGCACGAATCGAGACTGGGATTTGTCACTCCGTATGACGGAGAGGTATCTCTGGGCCCACTCGGTAATGCATCATCATAATGAGCTCAATGTGACCAAGTGTCTGGTCATGGGATCATGCATTACGGTACGAGTAAAGTGACTTGCCGATAACGAGATTGAACGAGGTATTGGGATACCGACGATCGAGTCTCGGGCAAGTAACGTACCGATTGACAAAGGGAATTGTATACGGGATTGATTGAATCCTCGACATCGTGGTTCATCCGATGAGATCATCAAGGAGCATGTGGGAGACAACATGGGTATCCAGATCCCGCTGTTGGTTATTGGCCGGAGAGGCGTCTCGGTCATGTCTGCATGTGTCCCGAACCCGTAGGGTCTACACACTTAAGGTTTGACGACGCTAGGGTTGTAGAGATATGAGTATGCAGTAACCCGAAAGTTGTTCGGAGTCCCGGATGAGATCCCGGACGTCACGAGGTGTTCCGGAATGGTCCAGAGGTGAAGAATTATATATAGGAAGTGCAGTTTCGGCCATCGGCAAAGTTTCGAGGGTCACCGATATTGTACCGGGACCACCGGAAGGGTCCCGGGGGTCCACCGGGTGGGGCCACCTATCCCGGAGGGCCCCATGGGCTGAAGTGGGGAGGGGAACCAGCCTCTGGTGGGCTGGTGCAACCCCCTTGGGCCCCCCCTGCGCCTAGGGTTGGAAACCCTAGGGGTGGGGGGCGCCTCCACTTACCTTGGGGGGCAAGCCACCCCCTTGGCCGCCGCCCCCCTTGGAGATCCCATATCCTAGGGCCGGCGCCCCTCCAGGGGGCCTATATAAAGGGGGGGGGAGGGAGGGCAGACGCACCCAAGTCTTGGCGCCTCCCTCTCCCCTGCAACACCTCTCCCTCTCGCAGAAGCTTGGCGAAGCCCTGCCGTGATCACTGCTGCATCCACCACCACGCCGTCGTGCTGCTGGATCTTCATCAACCTCTCCTTTCGCCTTGCTGGATCAAGAAGGAGGAGACGTCTTCCCAACCGTACGTGTGTTGAACGCGGAGGTGCCGTCCGTTCGGTGCTAGGATCTCCGGTGATTTGGATCACGACGAGTATGACTCCCTCAACCCCGTTCTCTTGAACGCTTCCGCACGCGATCTACGAGGGTATGTAGATGCACTCCTCTCTCTTATTGCTAGATGACTCCATAGATTTATTTTGGTGAAGCATAGAATTTTTTTATTTTCTGCAACATTCCCCAACAGTGGTATCAGAGCTAGGTCTATGCGTAGTTACTATGCACGAGTAGAACACAAACTTGTTGTGGGCGTAGATGTTGTCAATTTTCTTGCCACTACTCGTCTTATCTTGCTTCGGCGGCATCCTGGGATGAATCGGCCCAGACCGACCTTACACGTACGCTTACGTGAGACAGGTTCCACCGGCTGACATGCACTAGTTGCATAAGGTGGCTAGCGGTGTCTGACTCTCCCACTTTAGTTGGAGCGGATTCGATGAAAAGGGTCCTTATGAAGGGTAAATAGAAATTGGCATATCACGTTGTGGTTTTACGTAGGTAAGAAACGTTCTTGCTAGAAACCTATAGAAGCCACGTAAAAACTTGCAACAATAATTAGAGGACGTCTAACTTGTTTTTGCAGCAAGTGCCTTGTGATGTGATATGGCCAAAGGATGTGATGAATGATATATGTGATGTATGAGATGATCATGTTCTTGTAATAGGAATGACGACTTGCATGTCGATGAGTATGACAACCGGCAGGAGCCATAAGAGTTATCTTTATTTTTTGTATGACCTGCGTGTCATTGAAGAACGCCATGTAAATTACTTTACTTTATTGCTAAACGCGTTAGCCATAGAAGTAGAAGTTGTCGTTGGCGTGACAACTTCATGAAGACACGATGATAGAGATCATGATGATGGAGATCATGGTGTCATGCCGGTGACGAAGATGATCATGGCGCCCCGAAGATGGAGATCAAAGGAGCACTATGATATTGGCCATATCATGTCACTATTTGATTGCATGTGATGTTTATCATGTTTTACATCTTATTTGCTTAGAACGACGGTAGCTTAAATAAGATGATCCCTCGAAATAATTTTAAGAAAAGTGTTCCCCCTAACTGTGCACCGTTGTGAAGGTTCGTTGTTTCGAAGCACCACGTGATGATCGGGTGTGATAGATCCTAACGTTCGAATACAACGGGTGTAAGCCAGATTTACACACAGAATACACTTAGGTTGCCTTGACGAGCCTAGCATGTACAGACATGGCCTCGGAACAGGGAAGACCGAAAGGTCGAGCATGAGTCGTATAGAAGATACGATCAACATGAAGATGTTCACCGATGATGACTAGTCCGTCTCACGTGATGATCGGACACGGCCTAGTTGACTCGGATCATGTTTCACTTAGATGACTAGAGGGATGTCTGTCTAAGTGGGAGTTCATTGAATAATTTGATTAGATGAACTTAATTATCATGAACTTAGTCTAAAAACCTTTGCAAAATGTCTTGTAGATCAAATGGTCAACGCTCATGTCCACCTCAACTTCAACGCGTTCTTAGAGAAAACCAAGCTAAAAGATGATGGCAGCAACTATACGGACTGGGTCCGAGACCTGAGGATCATCCTCATAGCTGCCAAGAAAGATTATGTCCTAGAAGCACCGCTAGGTGAAGCACCCATCCTAGAGAACCAAGACATTATGAACGCTTGGCAGTCTCGTGCTGATGATTACTCCCTCGTTCAGTGTGGCATGCTTTACAGCTTAGAACCGGGGCTCCAAAAGCGTTTTGAGCAACACGGAGCTTATGAGATGTTCGAAGAGCTGAAAATGGTTTTCCAAGCTCATGCCCGGGTCGAGAGATATGAAGTCTCTGACAAGTTCTTCAGCTGTAAGATGGAGGAAAATAGTTCTGTCAGTGAGCACATACTCAAGATGTCTGGGTTGCACAACTGCTTGACTCAGCTGGGAGTTAATATCCCGGATGACGCGGTCATTGACAGAATCCTCCAGTCGCTTCCACCGAGCTACAAGAGCTTTGTGATGAACTTGAATATGCAGGGGATGGAAAAGACCATTCCTGAGGTATATTCAATGCTGAAATCAGCAGAGGTAGAGATCAAAAAGGAACATCAAGTGTTGATGGTAAATAAAACCACTAAGTTCAAGAAAGGCAAGGGTAAGAAGAACTTCAAGAAGGACGACAAGGGAGTTGCCGCGCCCGGTAAGCCAGTTGCCGGGAAGAAGTCAAACAATGGACCCAAGCCTGAGACTGAGTGCTTTTATTGCAAGGGAAGTGGTCACTGGAAGCGGAACTGCCCCAAGTACAAGAAGGCCAGCAAAACCAAAGGTATATGTGATATACATGTAATTGATGTGTACCTTACCAGTGCTCGTAGTAGCTCCTGGGTATTTGATACCGGTGCGGTTGCTCATATTTGTAACTCAAAGCAGGAGCTGCGGAATAAGCAGAGATTGGCGAAGAACGAGGTGATGATGCGCGTCGGGAATGGTTCCAAGGTCGATGTGATCGCCGTCGGCACGCTACCTCTACATTTACCTACGGGATTAGTTCTAAACCTCAATAAGTGTTATTTAGTGCCAGCTTTGAGCATGAACATTGTATCAAGATCTCATTTAATTCGAGATGGCTACTCATTTAAATCCGAGAATAATGATTGTTCTATTTATATGAGAGATATGTTTTATGGTCATGCCCGCTGGTGAATGGTTTATTCTTAATGAATCTCGAGCGTAATGTTACACATATTCATAGTGTGAATACCAAAAGATGTGATACGGAGCATCCCACGTTCATCTCCATGTACACCTTCATACCACATCAAGCCCCAAGTGGACCTACCGGAACTAAGGTGAACCCGCTCTTCTTTGAGAACATCATGAATATCCATTGGACTTGCTTGCTACCTCACCAAAGTTCTCTATGTGTCCTTAGGTACGAAGACCGATGCCCACAAGCTGGTGAGGGACACCCCAAAGGAGTTGGAGAAGGACCACATGGCCACAAGGAGGAAGAAGGAGTGCAACAGGACCAAATCTGCACCTCCCAGGCGACCCCGTGCCCACGGGCCTCGAAGACCCTGTGCGCACGGGCTACTCAGGGAGCTGGCGCTGGAGCACCCCGTGCGCACGGGCCTGTACCGTGCCCACGGGACCCCCGTGCGCACGGGCCCAACTTACCCCGTGCGCACGGGCTCATCAGGATGGACGGCTGTGATCTCCATTCGGGCCCCTCTTCACCCACTTCGACCCCAAGACTATATATTCCGTACCTAGACCATTTGTTAGGGAAGCAAAGTAGTTGATACACATTTGTGAGCTTTGCTCCATGGATCCACTCCACTAGGAGATCAAGACCTCCTCTTGGAGTGACCAAACATCAAGACCTCCTTCTTGGGGAAGGATCCCAATCATAGGATCATCAAGCCCTCATCTCCTTCATAGGATTTGGGATGAACTCTACCATGTATCTTATTTCCCTTTGTTGTTCATGTACCTTGTGGATCTTATGTGTTTGATTGTCTAGTGGATGTGTGATTTGACTTGTTCTTGAGTGCTCCTCTTGTTTTCCCTCCTTTGTTCATCTTGTTCTTGGGAATTCCACCTCCAATTCGTGAAAGATCTTCTCTATAGGGTTCCACCCTACATCATATGGTATCACGAGCCATGGTTTCTCACGAAATTGGAGCCCCCCTCCTTGTTTTCTAGCTTGATTTTGTTGTTCTTGTCCTAAATCCGAAAATTCCCCACCAAAAATAGCCCCAATTTTTTTTTGTGATTTGTTGGTTTGATGAGATTTTGTTGGATTTGATCCATGAATTTGGTGTTTAGCAAGTAGATCAACCCCTCTACCACCTTCCCCTACCTTCCACCCTTCGAATTTGACCTCAAAATCGAGTTTCCCCATGGGTCTGGAGCTGTTCATCCGCTCCTCGAGGACCCCGTGCACACGGGCCATCGGGACCCCGTGCACACGGGACCCCGTGCACACGGGCCAGCCAGACCCCGTGCGCACGGCCATTCCAGTGCGCTTCAGCCTCTGCCCCACCTCCCCACACCACTCCCATACCACCCCCCTACTCCCCAGCCACAAGATCCATCCGCTTGGAGCCTAGATCGGGACGAAAACAGCCAAACCTGCGAGTCCCAGGTGACCCCCGTGCCCTCGGTGTGTGTACCGTGCACATGGGACCCCGTGCCCACGGGCCCTAGACCCCGTGCGCACGGCCCCCCTACAACAGTCGCGTGCAGTTCACCATTTCGGCCATAACTTCCACATCCGGAGTCCGATTTTCGTGTTCTTTAGCTCGTTGAGTAGCTATTGACATCCACCATCCACCTAGATAGGTTCCAACACCATTTGACTCCACCAAAATTTCGGCATTTTGGCAAGATTGCCTAGGCCCTCCACCATATCATCCGCTAAACCACCATAGCCTTCCGCAACCTAACCCATTTTACTCCATTTAGCATTTGTGGTTGTTTGAGTGGCGACGTGAGTCTCCTAAGGTGTTTCGGCTACTTAGGGACATTTGCTTCTTCACAAACCACCACTACTTCCACATTGCCATTTCCACTTCACCATTTGACATTTGTCATTTGAGATTTTGAGTTTGCGGTTTTTTACCGTTTCCTAAGGTGTTTCGGCTACTTAGGGACGGGTCTACATCATCTTGGTATCTACATCAAGAACACCGCTACTCATCATCGCAAAGGACGGTAACCTCGATGACACCATTGTATATTCCCCTTGCAATTGCATTGATAACCCCTAGCCCATTTTGCGTCACTTACCTATCGAGACTAGCCATTTGAGTATTGCCGGCAACGTTACTTGTGCACATTAGTGATCCACCATTCCATTGCATACATACCATATCATATTGGTATCATATCATCCTTTGTGTCACAAGTTTGTTCCCGCATATATACAATTGCTATCTTGGTTTGTGCATTGTGCAAAGTGGCCATTGAAAAAAAAAAGAGAAAAAAGCTTTTAAGCAAAAAGAGAGCAAAGAGCTCGTGAGCAAGTGCCATAGCATCATACCCCATTGCACATAAGATTGTCATATCCGATCATCTTGGATCATCTTGAGAGAAACACCGGGAACCATACATACATAGCATACTTGGGATAGAAGTTTATCCATTTTGCATCTTATAGGTTGTGCACAAGTGTCGTATCCGCCTATTGAGCAATCGTGCTAGCGTCTCTCTTGAGTTGTGCAACACGAGCGTTTTCCGTGGACTCCACATTTTGTGCTCATTCCTTGGTTGCACGACCCCATTTATCTATCCGTGTGTGTGTTTCCGTGTACCCATTTGCTATTGGTCTACTTGTTTCACTTGCGAATTTGTGAATCTTTTCCAACATTATTGACTCTTGCTAACATTTTGCATCAAATTTTTGTGCCACTATCCTCACCGAGCTCTACCATAAGCTTTACTTTGTAGGTGTGAGTGAACAAGTCCGGTACCAATTCCACTATTCTTTCATTTCACATTGAGTGATACAAGATACATCCTCAACTTTGGGAAAAGGTAGCTTGGTATTGTTTATCTCATTTCCTACTCACCTTTGCTCGAGTCTTGTGATGGATAGGCAAGGCATTTCCTCTCCGGTCTACAACAACAACGACGGCGTGAACAACTACATCACAAAAGCGTCCATCTTTGATCTACAACGACAAATGCAAGGCGCACAATCAAGATTGCGAGAGCGCATCGAGAACCTCTCCATCGACATTCGTCACTCCGAAGCAAGGAAAAGGGACTACATCGATAACAAGCTTGCCGCACAAAAGGAGGAGCAAGATGAGAGGATGGAAGAGATTAGAACCTTGATCAAGTCTTCTTCCACTTCGTCATCATCAAGACGACGACGTTCAAGCCACAAGTCTTTGGAGCGCGAAAAAGATGCAAGTGAAAATCGTCATCGTCCACATCTACATGGCGACCACCATCACGTTCGTGATCAACATCGTCATGAAGGGCAAGTCACCTCCAAGCAACATGTGCACGACGACGACAAACACCTACGAGCTCAAGCACGACAACGACATCATCATCATGAAGATGCTCCACAAGCGCAAGTGCACAAGTCCCAACAAGCCCTACTTCACGCCAAGTCGAAGCTTCATAAGCACAAGAGAAGACTGCGAGACGAGCACCACCAAGACGGTGCTACGGCTACACCAACCACTTTGGCATCTTCGCCAAGTGCTATCGAGGCATCTTCGCCTTTGGACGTACAACATCTTCGCCTACTTCCCACGAGTACGCGTACAACGACTTCATCAAGTCCAAGGCGGCCACCTACGAGCGAGGGCGACACTTCCATCTTCGGAAGCCCCTCAAAGACGATGGCCGAGCATGGGAAACTCCCTTCGTTCATGGAGACGAGCTACGAGGTGCCACATCATATGGACCTCCAACACCAAGACGGCGACAAGATGGTCGAGCAAGGGCCATCCCCTTCGACTACGGCGACAAGCGCGAACCTATTCAACAACATGAAGATGGTGCCCATATTGGACTCATCCTCCGAGTCAAGCTATGAGACGGCGCATGGAGACATTTGCACCTACATCTCTCTGACACCCACATATGTCGAGATGCCACATTTGCCATGTGAGGAGAGCCACCACCACATGAGTGACATGAGTGACTCCACCATACGTGACATTGAGAGCATTTCCTATGAGAGGATGAGTGTGACCACCACTAGCCCCACACATGAGAGCATGCCACACATCCTATGTGAGGTTGAGCGCCATTTGAGTGACTCCACCAACAATATGAGTGAGTGCATCCTTGAGGGAGTGAGTGAGCCACAACACTTAGTGAGTGAGGTAGTTGACACGGCATGTGAGGCCACCATGATTTCTAATGACTTAACCTCTACTCCTAGTGTGTTTTCTTCTTTGGTGCTAGGACCCATATATGATGACGCACCGATTCGCGACGACTACGTCCTCCCTTTGGACATGACGATGGCCATGGTGGAATATGATGCACCCCCACATGGTTCCATCAAGTTGAAGATGACAATGAGACGATCTTCAACACCTCACCTACAACATATGAGCGATGCTCCAAAGGTAACATAGGTGATGGTGCTTCTCTTGTCCCACTAGTGGACCCTCTTGATAATGATTGCTCCCATGATGTTGACCCACCTATTGCCATGCTTCATGCTAGTGAAACTTCTTCATGTCATGACTTACCTATTTATGACATGACTTACCTATTTATGATGAATACGATGATGACCATGTTGAGTTACCTAGTTGTGATGCTATGCTTCATAGGATATCATGTGAAAATTCTATTGGTCACGTCATGTTTGACAATCCATTGAACTTGTCATATGCTATGAGTGAGATAAACCATATTGCATCATTTTAATCTCAACATAGTAACTATGCATGCCCCATTAAAATAAATCCCATTTGCACTTATGGCATAGATGACGAAATGATGGTCATTGGCTTTTGCTTCTCTTGTGATGATATTGCCATGCTTCCTTTACATGATTTGCGCAATTCATCTACTATGTCATGCCATGATCACATTGTTCCAAATATGCATTGTTTTGGATGTTGTCAATATTCTCCATGTGATGTTACCACTATTGCTCATGAGGAGACCCCCATAGTTTCCTCATATATATTAGGAGATCTTGATACATTTCATACTTTGCATGATTTCCATGATTGCTTGCACCATATGCATTCCATGAATAACAATGCTCTAGATATTTCCCATGATGCATTACACAATTTGAGTCTCCATTATGCTATACATAATAACAAACCTCTCATGATGGATGACATGTTTCTATATCACGCATCTCATTTTTTTAAGCATTGGATATTTGGTGCTAACCAACACAAGCACGTATGCATCATGATGGATGATGTGTACATCTACCACGCACACACAATTTTTCCTTTGTCTTTGTTTTGTGTAGGTACTCATGTATACTCGTCAACCTCTCAATCCAAAGAGTTGACGAAACGAGCTCTTGAGAGCAATGATGACTTGGGATCCCATGGACTATACTCACCGTCCCCTTCACGCAAGGACTACGCGCAACTCCTCTACTTGGCTCTCACACGGCTATGGGCCATTTACCACTTGTCACATTATGCTCATTTTACCGTGTTCACTTTGCATGCTATGATTGCTTCTATGCCTTTGCCATGCAATTGTGACCCTTGCTTGCATCTACCCATGTTTCATCATTATGCTACTTCTATGTGTATTTGCATGCTTGGTGGAGATCCTTGTTGCTTTTTCCATGTTTATCATGTGCCTCATGCTATTTTACTCATACCTTGCTTTCATGCTTGTGCCATGTCATGTGCATTATTCATGCCCACTATTTGCACACATGACATGCTTGCCATGATTCCTTCTAGTATGTTGCATCTTCGCACTACTAGCTTGCTTGACTTGATTGCTATGATTGCTTGCTATGTTGCATCACCCATGTTCCACTATTACTTGCTTTCTTGGGTTGATGACATATATGCTCATGCCTCTCACATGATATATCTTGTTCATTGTCGCTTGTGTCCATTAGTTGCCTCTTTCATATCCACTTATATTGAGTGCAACCATACTATGCTTATTGATCATGGAGACTTTGACACCTTACTTGTGATGCATAATTCTTTCCTTGAGCCTATTGTATTCGGTTGTTTTCGCATCATATGCCTACATACTATGAAATGCTCCATTGTCCTTTCTTATGATGAGCATGATGCATACACTTGTTGGGTATCTCGCCCCTCGAATGATAGGTCTTGCTTTTGCACTAACCTCATTTGTTTTTCCAAGTGTTTCTCATGTTCTTTCATTTTGAAGGATTCACAAGGCGGTACCATAAAGACACATTTTGATTATGTGAAGGCGTACATGATGTGCACCACCAACATTTGTGAGAATCTCCTAAAGGTGAATTCCTTCCCTTTGAGCCATCTTCAAATATGCATATTGTATGGGCCATTCTTTCATTGTTGTTTCCTTCTTGTTGTCTACATGACACATCTATTGGATGGAGGACCGGCATTGGAGATGGACCCTATGGACCTTCAAGTTGAGGTGTGCCACGACATCGACCTATGGTACAACCATGCCTACCGTGTACATAGCGATAAGGTTTACGATCCGAGGTCGGATCTTTCCAAAGGGGGAGGAGATGATACGGAGCATCCCACGTTCATCTCCATGTACACCTTCATAGCACATCAAGCCCCAAGTGGACCTACCGGAACTAAGGTGAACCCGCTCTTCTTCGAGAACATCATGAATATCCATTGGACTTGCTTGCTACCTCACCAAAGTTCTCTATGTGTCCTTAGGTACGAAGACCGACGCCCACAAGCTGGTGAGGGACACCCCAAAGGAGTTGGAGAAGGACCACATGGCCACAAGGAGGAAGAAGGAGTGCAACAGGACCAAATCTGCACCTCCCAGGCGACCCCGTGCCCACGGGCCTCGAAGACCCTGTGCGCACGGGTTACTCAGGGAGCTGGCGCTGGAGCACCCTGTGCGCACGGGCCTGTACCGTGCCCACGGGACCCCCGTGCGCACGGGCCCAACTTACCCCGTGCGCACGGGCTCATCAGGATGAGCGGCCGTGATCACCAATCCGAGCCCCTCTTCACCCACTTCGACCCCAAGACTATATAATCCGTACCTAGGCCATTTGTTAGGGGAAGCAAAGTAGTTGATACACATTTGTGAGCTTTGCTCCATGGATCCACTCCACTAGGAGATCAAGACCTCCTCTTGGAGTGACCAAACATCAAGACCTCCTTCTTGGGGAAGGATCCCAATCATAGGATCATCAAGCCCTCATCTCCTTCATAGGATTTGGGATGAACTCTACCATGTATCTTATTTCCCTTTGTTGTTCATGTACCTTGTGGATCTTATGTGTTTGATTGTCTAGTGGATGTGTGATTTGACTTGTTCTTGAGTGCTCCTATTGTTTTCCCTCCTTTTTTCATCTTGTTCTTGGGGATTCCACCTCCAATTCGTGAAAGATCTTCTCTATAGGGTTCCACCCTACATCAAGATGTAAAGTTGATAACGATAGTCCCACATACTTGTGGCACTGCCGCCTTGGTCACATTGGTGTCAAGCGCATGAAGAAGCTCCATGCTGATGGACTTTTAGAGTCTCTAGATTATGAATCGTTTGACACATGCGAACCATGCCTCATGGGCAAAGTGACCAAGACTCCGTTCTCTGGAACAATGGAGCGAGCAACTAAGTTATTGGAAATCATACATACTGATGTGTGCGGTCCAATGAGCGTTGAGGCTCGCGGAGGATATCATTATGTTCTCACTCTCACCGATGACTTGAGTAGATATGGGTATGTCTACTTGATGAAACACAAGTCTGAGACCTTTGAAAAGTTCAAGGAATATCAGAATGAGGTAGAGAATCAACATGACTGAAAGATAAAGTTCTTACGATCAGATCGTGGGGGAGAATATTTAAGTCATGAATTTGGTACGCACTTAAGGAAATGTGGAATCGTTTCACAACTCACGCCGCCTGGAACACCTCAGCGTAACGGTGTGTCCGAACGTCGTAATCGCACTCTATTGGATATGGTGCGATCTATGATGTCACTTACCGATTTAGCACTATCATTTTGGGGATACGCTCTAGAGACAGCTACATTCACTTTAAATAGGGCACCGTCTAAGTCCGTTGAGACGACACCGTATGAATTATGGTTTGGGAAGAAACCTAAGCTGTCGTTTCTAAAAGTTTGGGGATGCGATGCTTATGTCAAGAAACTTCAACCTGAAAAGCTCGAACCCAAGTCGGAAAAATGCATCTTCATAGGATACCCTAAGGAAACCATTGGGTATACCTTCTACTTAAGATCCGAGGGCAAGATCTTTGTTGCCAAGAACGGGTCCTTTCTGGAGAAAGAGTTTCTCTCGAGAGAAGTAAGTGGGAGGAAAGTGGAACTTGATGAAGTACTACCTCTTGAACCGATAAGTAGCGCAGCTCAGGAAGATGTTCCTGTGGTGCCTGCACCAACGAGAGAGGAAACTAATGATGATGATCAAGGTACTTCGGATCAAGTTGCTACTAAACTTCGTAGGTCCACAAGGACACGTTCCACACCAAAGTGGTATGGCAACCCTGTCCTGGAAATCATGTTGTTAGACAACGGTGAACCTTCGAACTATGAAGAAGCAATGGCAGGCCCAGATTCCAACAAATGGCTTGAAGCCATGCAATCCGAGATAGGATCCATGTATGAAAACAAAGTATGGAGTTTGACAGACTTGCCCGATGATCGGCGAGCGATAGAAAACAAATGGATCTTTAAGAAGAAGACAGACGCGGATGGTAATGTTACCATCTATAAAGCTCGACTTGTCGCTAAGGGTTATCAACAAGTTCAAGGAATTGACTACGATGAGACATTCTCTCCCGTAGCGAAGCTGAAGTCCATCCGAATCATGTTAGAAATTGCCGCATACTATGATTATGAGATATGGCAAATGGACGTCAAAACGGCATTCCTTAACAGTCATCTTAAGGAAGAACTGTATATGATGCAGCCGGAAGGTTTTGTCGACCCTAAGATGCTAATAAGGTATGCAAGCTCCAGTGCTCCATCTATGGGCTGGTGCAAGCATCTCGGAGTTGGAACATCCGCTTTAATGAAATGATTAAAGCGTTTGGGTTTATGCAGACTTATGGAGAAGCCTGCGTTTGCAATAAAGTGAGTGGGAGCTCTGTAGCATTTCTCATACAATATGTGGATGACATACTTTTGATGGGAAATGATATAGAACTTTTGGACAGCATTAAGGCCTACTTGAATAAGTGTTTTTCAATGAAGGACCTTGGAGAAGCTTCTTACATATTAGGCATCAAGATCTATAGAGATAAATCGAGAAGCCTCATAGGTCTTTCACAAAGCACATACCTTGATAAGATATTGAAGAAGTTCAATATGGATCAGTCCAAGAAGGGGTTCTTGCCTGTGTTGCAAGGTGTAAAATTGAGCTCGGCTCAATGTCCAACCACGGCAGAAGATAGAGAAAAGATGAGTGTCGTCTCCTATGCCTTAGCCATAGGGTCTATCATGTATGCCATGACCTATACCAGACCTGATATAAACCTTGCCGTAAGTTTGGTAGGAAGGTACCAAAGTAATCCCGGCATGGAACACTGGACAGTGGTCAAGAACATCCTTAAGTACCTGAAAAGGACTAAGGATATGTTTCTCGTATATGGAGGTGACGAAGAGCTCGTCGTAAAGGGTTACGTCGACGCTAGCTTCGACACAGATCTGGATGACTCTAAGTCACAAACAGGATACATGTATGTTTTGAATGGTGGGGCAGTAAGCTGGTGCAGTTGCAAGAAGAGCGTCGTGGCAGGATGTACATGTGAAGCGGAGTACATGGCAGCCTCGGAGGCAGCGCATGAAGCTATCTGGGTGAAGGAGTTCATCACCGACCTAGGAGTCATACCCAATGCCTCGGGGCCGATCACACTCCTCTGTGACAACACTGGAGCTATTGCACTTGCCAAGGAGCCCAGGTTTCACAAGAAGACCAGGCACATCAAGCGTCGCTTCAACTCCATCCGTGAAAATGTTCAAGATGGAGACATAGATATTTGTAAAGTACATACAGACCTGGATGTAGCAGATCCGTTGACTAAACCTCTCCCTAGAGCAAAACATGATCAACACCAGAACGCAATGGGTGTTCGATACATCACAATGTAACTAGATTATTGACTCTAGTGCAAGTGGGAGACTGTTGGAAATATGCCATAGAGGCAATAATAAAATGGTTATTATTATATTTATTTGTTCATGATAATTGTCTATTGTTCATGCTATAATTGTATTATTCGGAAATCGTAATACATGTGTGAATACATAGACCACAACAAGTCCCTAGTGAGCCTCTAGTTGACTAGCTCGTTGATCAACAGATAGTCATGGTTTCCTGACTATGGACATTGGATGTCATTGATAACGAGATCACATCATTAGGAGAATGATGTGATGGACAAGACCCAATCCTAAGCATAGCACAAAGATCATGTAGTTCGTTTCGCTAGAGCTTTTCCAAATGTCAAGTATCATTTCCTTAGACCATGAGATTGTGCAACTCCCGGATACTGTAGGAGTGCTTTGGGTGTGCCAAACGTCACAACGTAACTGGGTGACTATAAAGGTGCACTGCGGGTATCTCCAAAAGTGTCTGTTGGGTTGGCACGAATCGAGACTGGGATTTGTCACTCCGTATGACGGAGAGGTATCTCTGGGCCCACTCGGTAATGCATCATCATAATGAGCTCAATGTGACCAAGTGTATGGTCACGGGATCATGCATTACGGTACGAGTAAAGTGACTTGCTAGTAACGAGATTGAACGAGGTATTGGGATATCAACGATCGAGTCTCGGGCAAGTAACGTACCGATTGACAAAGGGAATTGTATACGGGATTGATTGAATCCTCGACATCGTGGTTCATCCGATGAGATCATCGAGGAGCATGTGTGAGCCAACATGGGTATCCAGATCCCGCTGTTGGTTATTGGCCGGAGAGGCATCTCGGTCATGTCTGCATGTCTCCCGAACCCGTAGGGTTTACACACTTAAGGTTCAGTGACACTAGGGTTGTAGAGATATGAGTATGCAGTAACCCGAAAGTTGTTCGGAGTCCTGGATGAGATCCCAAACATCACGAGGAGTTCCGGAATGGTCCAGAGGTGAAGAATCATATATAGGAAGTGCAGTTTCGGCCATCGGGAAAGTTTCGGGGGTCACCAGTATTGTACCGGGACCACCGGAAGGGTCCCGGAGGTCCATCGGGTGGGGCCACCTATCCCGGAGGGCCCCATGGGCTGAAGTGGGGACGGGAACCAGCCCCTGGTAGGCTGGTGCGCCCCCCCTTGGGTCCCCCCGCGCCTAGGGTTGGAAACCCTAGGGGTGGGGGGCGCCTCCACTTGCCTTGGGGGGCAAGCCCCCCCCCCTTGGCCGCCTCCCCTTGGAGATCCCATCTCCTAGGGCTGGCGCCCCCCCAGGGGGCCTATATAAAGGGGGGGGGGAGGGAGGGCAGCCGCACCCAAGTCTTGGCACCTCCCTCTCCCCTGCAACACCTCTCCCTCTTGCAGAAGCTTGGCGAAGCCCTGCCGTGATCACTGATGCATCCACCACCACGCCATCATGCTGCTGGATCTTCATCAACCTCTCCTTCCCCCTTGCTGGATCAATAAGGAGGAGACGTCTTCCCAACCGTACGTGTGTTGAACGCGGAGGTGCCGTCCGTTCGGCGCTAGGATCTCCGGTGATTTGGATCACGACGAGTACGACTCCCTCAACCCCGTTCTCTTGAACGCTTCCGCATGCGATGTCACATCCCTAGTTCTGGTATGACCTAGACTAGCTGGTCATTTGTGCATCATGTTTAAATTTCATTTAAATTTGAAATGGGGATTTGTGAAACCCTCAGAATCATTCCTGGAAATGACCCAGATAAAAATTGCTTCAATTTGGCCCAAGAAAATGTTCCTGTTTTCCCTAAAAATATTGGTTAGCGGTAAAATTCCAACCAATATTTTTAGGAGCTCATGGATATTTATTTTGGCCATTTGGATTAATCCGATAATTATTTGCATCGGATATATATATATATGTCATATATATAATATATGTCCAAAAATTATGCCATTTGCTGAGGAGCTCTGGAATAATATAGTTAGCTCCTGCAAAAATTGGCATAAGAAAATAAAATGGTTTAGTATTTTTTTAAACCAAACAAATGTCAGAAAAATAGAAAAGAAAAAGAAATGGAAAACCTACCTGGACTTACCTGCAGCCCTGTGCAGCCCAGCGGCCTAGCAGGCCGGCCCAGCCAGCAGGCGGCCCAGCCGCCTCCTCCTCTGTCGTCGTCTCCCCCTCGCCAAGCAGCTGCGTGCCCGCGCCACAGCCGGCCGCAGCCACGCGCCCGGCCACCTCCTGCCTCCCTGCCTGCTCCGCGACTTCCTGGACGTCGCCACGCACGCCCCGCACCTCTCTCCCTCTCTCTCATTCCTCCCCTTCCCCTGGTCTCTCTCCCACGCGACCGCCCGAACGCGCCATCGCTGCCGCACGCCATTGCCGCGGCCACCACCTCCCCCTCGCCCTCTCTTCGAGTCCGGAAGCTCCGCCACATCGTCCACCACCTCTCCGCCAAGCCGTGCCTCGCCGGACGCCCCATGGAGCCGTCGCCGTCGCCTTCTTCACCTCCGGCCGCCGTGGATCCCCATCGCCGCCCCGCCGTCTCCAGTGCGTCCCCGAGCTCGCCATCAAGCCCGTCGAGCCCGCGGTGAGCTCCGCCACCGTTCCCCTCTCTCCGTTTAGCTGCCCGCACGCCGTAGCCCTCCTCCCCACCACAGCCGAAGCCTCTCGCCGTCGTCCATGTCGCCGTCGTCGTCTCGGCCTGCCTCCGCCCAAACCGAGCACCCCATCGTGCTCCCGGTGCCACGAGGGTGCCGCAGAGCCCCTCGGGAGGCCTCCCCGTGCCCCGCAGCCCATTCCCGCTCGAAGCCGAACTCCGGCCGCCGCCCCGAGCTTCGCTCCGGTGAGCTCCGGTCGCCCTGCCTCTCCCACTTGCTCCAATCGGTGCGGACGAGTGCTGGCTCCTCGCCCGTGGTATCCGCCGCCCAAATGGTCGCCGGGGCGATGATCCCGAGCCATCCGCCGCGTTCGGCCTCGCCGGCGGCTAGACGCCGGAGGGATTGACCGAGTCAACCCCCGCTAACTAAGCCCCTTGTGACGCTGACATGTGGGGCCCGGCCCTGCTAATTTTTTAGTTTAGGATTAGTTTAGCAACTAATTAACTCTGTTAACTAACTATGACACTGACGTGTGGACCCCACACGTCGAGTTTGACCCTGGTCAGCCCCGGTTGACCTGCTGACATCGTGCTGACGTCATGCTGGTGCAATAATATATTTTCTGGAATTAAAATAAATCAGGAAATTCCAGAAAATGTTCAAAACTTCAAAAATTCATATCAATTCAACCGTAGCTCAGATTGAAATAAGTTATATATGAAAAATTATCAGAAAAATGCAATCTACCCATCTGTACCAGTTTCATGCATGATAAAACAACTTATACTTGCTGTATAGGTGAAAACACATGAATGGCATTTATAAGAGCTTATTTTGGAGTTGCATTTGAACCTTTGGTTCAAATGGACTTCATTCAAATTGAATACTAGTTGCATTAGCTCAAACAACATCACATCTACATGCCATGTTCATGCATCATGTTGTTGCATATGATTGTGTATTGATTGCCGGCACCGTTCCTTCTCGATAGGTCCTGCTCTGGAGACGTTCCAGAGTACCTGTCTGTGAAGCAGTGCCTCCCTTGTTGATTTACCAGGCAAGCAAACCCCCTTGTTCATTCCGATACAATCCTACTCTCTCGCCCCTGCTCTCAGTTATTGCATTAGGACAACAACGATTCATCTGCTAATTTGTGCTACGGTAGTTGAACCCATTCCTCTGCATGACCTGTCATTGCCACAGTAAATAGTTGAAACCCACTAGCATGTGTAGGAGTTGATTGAGCCATGTTGTGTTCCTACCATGCTATGCCTGCTATTGCTTAGAGTGGGTCAGGTCTGATTCATTGTGAATGAATTGGAGTGCAGTGTTCTATGTTCTGATGCTGAGAGTGAAGTGTGTGAACACGATTTGGTAAAGGTAGCGGTGAGAGGCCATGTAGGAGTACATGGTGGGTTGTCTCACTGGAACCGTCCTTAAGCACTGAGTTCTATGCATGTTGTCCAATGACTCGATACTACCACACATTGGGTTCCGGTAACTCGACCCCTCTCGATTATTAACCAACTTGATCTCTGTCCAGGAGTCGCAACTAGTTTCTGGTGTTTGTAGGTAGTGCTATTTTTCTACCAAGTGGCACCCGACAGGGTGGGCTTGGGACAGACTAGGCACACGTGGCCTGGTGTACCGAGTGGCACCCGGATGGTGGGCTCGGGAACCCTGCACACATCGTTTGGGGCCGTGAGCGAAACCCCGGCCGGATCTCCTTGCGGATGGAACCCGAATAGGCGATAAACCTGGGCTAGAGTCTTGTGTGGTTAGTCAGGTCGTGGCCGACACCCTCGCCAGGCTTCCGCTTGAAGGTTGCCGAGATACATGACGTGTACATGGCGGTAAGTGGCGAGAGCGTGTGTGAAGAAGTACACCCCTGCAGGGTTAACATGATCTATTCGAATAGCCGGGTCCGCGGTTATGGACTTCTTGGATGCTTACATGGTACATAGACAACTTGAAGTGGATACTCTAAAATGCTCAAGACAAGTGTGAGTGCTATGGATGGCCTTCTCGTAGGGAGACGGGGAATGAATCCATAGTAGTGTATTGTGTGGTGATTAGTGGACTCGTGTGCGCCATATCACCTCAAAGAAGTTCTGGTAGTCGTAGAACAGGTTAGCCATAGAGTCAAAGCTGGCTTGCTGCAACTAAACCCCACATTACCCTCTTGATACAAATGCATGTATGATAGGATCTGATGTAAGTCTTGCTGAGTACCTTTGTACTCATGTTGCTTTATTTATGTTTTTGCAGTGGAGACTTCGGTCTTACTAGTGTTCTCGTGGACTTCGACGAGTAGCTTGTACCTCAGCTACGATCTTGATCGGATGTTGTAGATAGTCAGGCTCTTCAGCCTTTTTCATTTGTAGATGTCTGTACCCAGACATGTAATGCTTCCGCTTGTTGCTTGTATGCTCTGTATGATGGGTCCTATGACCCCTGTTTGCAATAAATGCTATGATGGCTCTTTGAGCTTTATCTATATGAGTTGTTGAGTTATGCTGTGATGCCATGTTGTACAACACATACTTGCATGTTATGCGTACGTGTAATGTGTATTGCTATGTGTGGGATCTGACTATCTAGTTGTTTATCCTTAGTAGCCTCTCTTACCGGGAAATGTCTCCTAGTGCTTCCACTGATCCCTGGTAGCTTGCTACTGCTCCGGAACACTTAGGCTGGCCGGCATGTGTCCTTCTTTGTTCCTGTGTCTGTCCCTTCGGGGAAATGTCAAGCGATGAATACCGGAGTCCTGTTAGTCGCTACAGCCCAGTTTACCAGAGTCCTGCTAGCCCAGTTGCTACAGCCCGGATTCACTCGCTGATGACCGACACGTTCGATGCTGGGTCATGTATGCCTGTCCCTATAAGTTAGTGCCACTTTGGGTTCACGACTAGCCATGTCAGCCCGGGTTCTCTGTCATATGGATGCTAGCGACACTATCATATACGTGTGCCAAAAGGCGCAAACGGTCCCGGGCATGGTAAGGCGACACCCGTGGGAATACCGCGCGTGAGGCCGCAAAGTGATATGAGGTGTTACATGCTAGATCGATGTGACTTAGGATCGGGGTCCTGACAGCTTTGGTATCAGAGCCTGACTGCCTGTAGGATTACCAAGCCAAACTGGTCGAAGTTGAGTCTAGAAATTCTCTAGTTATGTAAGGGAATTGATTGTGGGAAGGAATGTAAGGCTCTTTTTTTACTCCTTATACCTCATGGCCTTCTGATCTGAGTCATCCTATCTTTCCTGCGGGGTTAAGGAACTAGGCTTCTCTTCCGTCTATCAGGATCACGTGTTACTACTCCGTAGTCCCATAGGATTGGTTGATCAGAGTCATACCCCAGTTTCGAGTACTTCTGGTGTAGTCTGTTTAGTATGATCTCAGAACCTTGAGTGATGATGTTGAGTATGTTACTACCCCATTTTAGCAGGATGTCTCATTCTGAGCATATTACTGCCGTTATGCTGCCGGAATTGCCCTAGGAGTTCGAGAGTTACTAATTTCCTTATCCTACATTCTATAGCCTGTAGATGATGCTGATTCCATCCTTGGTTTCGTTTCTCAGGATGTCATCAGCTAAGCGAAGTTCTGTTGCTTGTAGCCAGAACCACGGAGGTGGTAGGGATGAGGATCCTCCCGATAAACCTTCATTGGCAGAGTTTATGTTAGAGTTGGAGAGGAACAAGCGTGAGTCTAACCGCTTGTTGGCACGTATCGAGGAGAACACGGCACATCAGTCCAATAAGTCTGCGACCATTCATGACTTCATTCGCTTGTACCCACCTACCTTTCATCATTCCATCGAGCCACTCGATGCAGATGACTGGCTCCGTAGCATCACTCATAAGCTGCGTTCCGCGAATGTAGCTGAAGATGACAAGGTCACCTATGCCACATACCACCTGGATGGTCCAGCTAGTCTTTGGTGGCAGAACTATGAGGCTATGCTTCCAGCTGGCCAGATTCCTACCTGGAGGGATTTCACTGAGGCTTTTCGCGAGCATCACATTCCTGAAGCCCTCATCGATCGCAAGAGAGAAGAGTTCTGTAATTTCACCCAGAGCAAGATGACTGTTGATGCTTACAACAGAGAGTTCGAGAACCTTGCCCGCTATGCCACAGAAGAAGTGTCCACGGACGCCAAGAAGCAGGCTAGGTTTCGGAAGGGTCTCAACCCCAAGTTGCGTCGTGATCTCCATCTACATCATTGTGATACATTCCAGGCTCTTGTGAATAAGGCCATCCATGCAGAGACAGCTCAACTCACTTACGAGGAGTCTCGTAAGCACACCCGTGATTTGGGATCTTCCTCCGGTTCTAGTTCTCAGAAGCGCCGGATTTGGGTTCCAAACTCCACTCTTCCTTCCGGATATGCACCGAGACCATCTTATGTGGTGCCTCCCCTGGCTCAGTCGTATGCTCCACCCAGGCCTACTGGTAGACCGCTTGTCAGTGCGGGTCCACGTCCAACTTCAGGGACTTGCTTCACATGCGGGAAGCCAGGACACTATGCACGTGACTGCTCTCAGACTAGTTATGCTCCACCCCAGCCCGAGAAGACTGTTGGATGTGTTAAGCCATCACGCAAGATGATCAGTGTCAAGTCAGCCCCCACTGAACATGGACGTGTGCATGACGTCTCAGCTAAAGACGCTCATGATGATCCAGATGTCGTTCTTGGTACACTCCTTGTCAATTGTCATCCAGCATCGGTTCTGTTCGATACTGGAGCATCTCACTCCTTCATTTCTGAAGGCTATGCTCGTTTACACGACATGTCATTTTGTGATATGCCAACTCCGCTTGAAATCCAAACCCCAGGGTCTAGATGGCAGACCACTAGAATCAGCCATGGTAATGAAATCCTTATTGATAGACTTGTATTCCTTGCATCACTTGTAGCCCTCAAGTCCTCAGATATTAACATCATCTTGGGTATGGACTGGATGACAGCTCATCATGCCAAGATTGATTGTTACACAAGATCTGTTCACCTCACACACCCATCTGGCAAGATAGTCACTGTCTCCACTAGAGTTGCAAAGCGTCAGCTCTATTCTGTTAATGCCAGCCCTCTCCCTGACCTTGAAGATATTCCGGTAGTCCGTGACTTTCCGGATGTCTTTCCAGAGGAACTGCCAGGTGTTCCACCTGATAGAGATGTAGAGTTCGTCATAGATCTTATCCCAGGAATTGCTCCAATCTCCAGAAGACCTTACAAGATGGCACCCCTAGAACTAGCCGAGCTTAAGAAACAACTTGATGAGTCCTTGAAAAAGGGTTTCATCCATCCTAGTTCTTCTCCTTGGGCTTGCCCCGTCCTCTTTGTTAAGAAGAAGGATGGTACGGATCGGATGGTTGTAGATTATCGTCCCGTTAATTTGGTCACGATAAAGAACAAATATCCGCTCCCCAGGATCAACGACTTGTATGATCAGCTCGCTGGATCCTCAGTCTTTTCCAAGATGGATTTGAGGTTAGGCTACCACCAAATCAAGATCAGAAATGGGGACATCCCCAAAACGGCTTTTGTCACTCGTTATGGCCAGTACGAGTACACCGTCATGTCCTTCGGCCTAACCAACGCCCCAGCCACTTTCTCCCGCTTGATGAACTCGATCTTCATGGAGTACTTAGATAAGTTCGTCGTGGTTTACCTCGATGATATTCTTATTTACTCGAAGAACGAGGAAGAGCATGCCGAACATCTTAGACTTGTATTAGAAAAACTCAGAGAGCACCGCCTTTATGCCAAGTTCTCCAAGTGTGAATTTTGGTTGCCAGAAGTGACCTACCTAGGCCACGTAATCTCTGGTAAGGGCATTGCTGTCAATCCTGAGAGAGTTAAGGCCGTTCTCGATTGGACTCCACCTGAAACCGTTAAACAAGTTAGGAGTTTCCTTGGTCTAGCCAGCTATTGTCGCCGCTTTGTTGAAAACTTCTCCAAAGTAGCCAAACCCCTCACGGAACTTCTTAAGAAAGATAAAAAGTTTGAGTGGTCCCCACAGTGTGAGTACAGTTTTCAGGAACTGAAAAGGTGCCTGACTTCTGCTCCCATACTTGTGCCACCGGATTTCACAAAGGACTTTGTTATCTACTGCGACGCCTCACGACAGGGACTAGGTTGCATTCTTATGTAGGATCGTCATGTGATTGCCTATGCATCTCGACAGTTGCATCCACATGAGGATAATTATCGTACACATGATCTAGAGCTTGCAGCCGTAGTCTATGCACTCAAGACCTGGCGACATTACCTTCTTGGTAAACATTGCGAGATCTACACCGATCACCAGAGTCTCAAGTATATCTTCACCCAACCAGATTTGAACCTTAGGCAAAGACGTTGGTTGGAGTTGATCTCGGATTACGACTTAGGGATTACCTACACTCCAGGAAAAGCTAATGTCATGGCTGATGCGCCAAGTCGTAAATCCTATTGCAACAATCTCATGTTGCAGCAAGGCCAACCACTTCTCCATGAGGAATTCTGTAAGCTCAATCTTCACATTGCTCCTCACGGATTCCTTTCTACCTTGGTGACGAAACCTACTCTTGTGGATCATATTATAGAAGCCCAGAAGCATGATACGGGGATTACCCGGATCAAGAGAAACATTGCCAAGGGTATTGCTGGTAGTTTATCTATAGATAATCGAGGTGTTGTTTTCTTTGGGAACCGCCTGGTGGTCCCCAAGAAGCAACATCTTCGGCAATTGATTCTTAAGGAGGCGCATGAATCTCCTCTCATGATTCATCCCGGTAGTACTAAGATGTATCAGGACCTACGCCAAAGGTTCTGGTGGACTAGGATGAAGAGAGAAATTGCTCAGTTCATTGCCAACTATGACGTTTGTCGTCGCGTTAAGGCAGAGCATCAAAGACCTGCTGGCACCCTTCAGCCTTTAGCTATTCCTGAATGGAAATGGGATAAAGTTGGTATGGACTTCATCACCGGCTTTCCCAGGACCAAGAGAGGGAATAACGCTATCTTCATAGTCGTTGATCGTCTTTCCAAAGTGGCTCACTTCCTACCTGTTCGAGAGAGTATCACCGCTAGTCAGCTCGCTGACTTATATATTTCTCAAATAGTGTCACTTCATGGTGTTCCACTAGAGATCAATTCAGACCATGGCAGTCTTTTCCCTTCTCATTTCTGGGAGAGTTTCCAAACTGCCATGGGAACCCATCTTTCCTTCAGTACCACTTTCCACCCTCAGTCGAGTGGTCAGGTGGAAAGGGTCAACCAAATTCTCGAAGACATGCTTAGAGCTTGCGTTATCTCATTCGGTATGGATTGGGAGAAATGTCTTCCTTTTGCCGAGTTTGCTTATAACAATAGCTATCAATCCAGTCTCAAGAAAGCTCCTTTTGAGATTCTCTATGGACGAAGATGTCGAACACCTTTGAACTGGTCAGAAACCGGTGAAAGACAATTCTTTGGACCGGACATGATCCAGGAGGCAGAAGAGCAAGTTCGCATCATTCGTGAGAATTTGAAAACAGCCCAGTCTCGTCAAAAGAGCCAATATGATCGTCATCATAAGGATATGACTTATGAAATTGGCGACAAAGCTTACCTTCGGGTTACTCCTTTGAAGGGTACCCATCGTTTCGGTATCAAGGGCAAGTTGGCTCCTCGTTACATTGGTCCTTTTCGTATTCTCGCTAAACGAGGAGAGGTTGCCTACTAGTTGGAACTACCACCACATCTTTCTCGAGTTCACGATGTCTTCCACGTCTCTCAACTCAGGCGTTGCTTCTCGGATCCTATCCGCGGAGTGGACCACGAAACGCTTGATCTCCAAGATAACCTCACATACCGAGAGTACCCGGTTCGCATTCTTGATCAAGCAGAGCGTGTTACCCGACGTCAGAACATCAAGTTTCTCAAGGTTCAGTGGTCTCATCATTCCGAGAGAGAAGCTACTTGGGAGCGAGAAGATCGTCTTCGATTGGAGTACCCCACCTTCTTTCCGTCGACCCCTGAATCTCGGGACGAGATTCTTTCAAGTGGGGGCGAGTTGTCACATCCCTAGTTCTGGTATGACCTAGACTAGCTGGTCATTTGTGCATCATGTTTAAATTTCATTTAAATTTGAAATGGGGATTTGTGAAACCCTCAGAATCATTCCTGGAAATGACCCAGATAAAAATTGCTTCAATTTGGCCCAAGAAAATGTTCCTGTTTTCCCTAAAAATATTGGTCAGCGGTAAAATTCCAACCAATATTTTTAGCAGCTCATGGATATTTATTTTGGCCATTTGGATTAATCCGATAATTATTTGCATTGGATATATATATGTCATATATATAATATATGTCCAAAAATTATGCCATTTGCTGAGGAGCTCTGGAATAATATAGTTAACTCCTGCAAAAATTGGCATAAGAAAATAAAATGGTTTAGTATTTTTTTAAACCAAACAAATGTCAGAAAAATAGAAAAGAAAAAGAAATGGAAAACCTACCTGGACTTACCTGCAGCCCTGTGCAGCCCAGCGCCCTAGCAGGCCGGCCCAGCCAGCAGGAGGCCCAGCCGCCTCCTCCTCTTTCGTCGTCTCCCCCTCGCCAAGCAGCTGCGTGCCCGCGCCACAGCCGGCCGCGGCCACGCGCCCGGCCACCTCCTGCCTCCCTGCCTGCTCCGCGACTTCCTGGACGTCGCCACGCATGCCCCACACCTCTCTCCCTCTCTCTCATTCCTCCCCTTCCCCTGGTCTCTCTCCCACGCGACCGCCCGAACGCGCCGTCGCCGCCGCACGCCATTGCCGCGGCCACCACGTCCCCCTCGCCCTCTCTTCGAGTCCGGAAGCTCCGCCACGTCGTCCACCACCTCTCCGCCAAGCCGTGCCTCGCCGGACGCCCCGTGGAGCCGTCGCCGTCGCCTTCTTCACCTCCGGCCGCCGTGGATCCCCATCGCCGCCCCGCCGTCTCCAATGCGTCCCCGAGCTCGCCATCAAGCCCGTCGAGCCCGCGGTGAGCTCCGCCACCGTTCCCCTCTCTCCGTTTAGCTGCCCGCACGTTGTAGCCCTCCTCCCCACCACGGCCGAAGCCTCTCGCCGCCGTCCATGTCGCCGTCGTCGTCTCGGCCCGCCTCCGCCCAAACCGAGCACCCCATCGTGCTCCCGGTGCCACGAGGGTGCCGCAGAGCCCCTCGGGTGGCCTCCCCGTGCCCCGCAGCCCGTTCCCGCTCGAAGCCGAACTCCGGCCGCCGCCCTGAGCTTCGCTCCGGCGAGCTCCGGTCGCCCCTGCCTCTCCCACTTGCTCCAATCGGTGCGGACGAGTGCTGGCTCCTCGCCCGTGGTATCCGCCGCCCAAATGGTCGCCGGGGCGATGATCCCGAGCCCTCCGCCGTGTTCGGCCTCGCCGGCGGCTAGACGCCGACGGGATTGACCGGGTCAACCCCCGCTAACTAAGCCCCTTGTGACGCTGACATGTGGGGCCCGGCCCTGCTAATTTTTTAGTTTAGGATTAGTTTAGCAACTAATTAACTCTGTTAACTAACTATGACACTGACGTGTGGACCCCACACGTCGGGTTTGACCCTGGTCAGCCCCGGTTGACCTGCTGACGTCGTGCTGACGTCATGCTGGCGCAATAATATATTTTCTGGAATTAAAATAAATCAGGAAATTCCAGAAAATGTTCAAAACTTCAAAAATTCATATCAATTCAACCGTAGCTCAGATTGAAATAAGTTATATATGAAAAATTATCAGAAAAATGCAATCTACCCATCTGTACCAGTTTCATGCATGATAAAACAACTTATACTTGCTGTATAGGTGAAAACACATGAATGGCATTTATAAGAGCTTATTTTGGAGTTGCATTTGAACCTTTGGTTCAAATGGACTTCATTCAAATTGAATACTAGTTGCATTAGCTCAAACAACATCACATCTACATGCCATGTTCATGCATCATGTTGTTGCATATGATTGTGTATTGATTGCCGGCACCGTTCCTTCTCGATAGGTCCTGCTCTGGAGACGTTCCAGAGTACCTGTCTGTGAAGCAGTGCCTCCCTTGTTGATTTACCAGGCAAGCAAACCCCCTTGTTCATTCCGATACAATCCTACTCTCTTGCTCCTGCTCTCAGTTATTGCATTAGGACAACAACGATTCATCTGCTAATTTGTGCTGCGGTAGTTGAACCCATTCCTCTGCATGACCTGTCATTGCCACAGTAAATAGTTGAAACCCACTAGCATGTGTAGGAGTTGATTGAGCCATGTTGTGTTCCTACCATGCTATGCCTGCTATTGCTTTGAGTGGGTCAGGTATGATTCATTGGGAATGAATTGGAGTGCAGTGTTCTATGTTCTGATGCTGAGAGTGAAGTGTGTGAACACGATTTGGTAAAGGTAGCGGTGAGAGGCCATGTAGGAGTACATGGTGGGTTGTCTCACTGGAACCGTCCTTAAGCACTGAGTTCTATGCATGTTGTCCAATGACTCGATACTACCACACATTGGGTTCCGGTAACTCGACCCCTCTCGACTTATTAACCAACTTGATCTCTGTCCAGGAGTCGCAACTAGTTTCTGGTGTTTGTAGGTAGTGCTATTTTTCTACCAAGTGGCACCCGGCAGGGTGGGCTTGGGACAGACTAGGCACACGTGGCCTGGTGTACCGAGTGGCACCCGGATGGTGGGCTCGGGAACCCTGCACACATCGTTTGGGGCCGTGAGCGAAACCCCGGCCGGATCTCCTTGCGGATGGAACCCGAATAGGCGATAAACCTGGGCTAGAGTCTTGTGTGGTTAGTCAGGTCGTGGCCGACACCCTCGCCAGGCTTCTGCTTGAAGGTTGCCGAGATACATGACGTGTATATGGCGGTAAGTGGCGAGAGCGTGTGTGAAGAAGTACACCCCTGCAGGGTTAACATGATCTATTCGAATAGCCGGGTCCGCGGTTATGGACTTCTTGGATGCTTACATGGTACATAGACAACTTGAAGTGGATACTCTAAAATGCTCAAGACAAGTGTGAGTGCTATGGATGGCCTTCTCATAGGGAGACGGGGATGAATCCATAGTAGTGTATTGTATGGTGATTAGTGGACTCGTGTGTGCCATATCACCTCAAAGAAGTTCTGGTAGTCGTAGAACAGGTTAGCCACAGAGTCAAAGCTGGCTTGCTGCAACTAAACCCCACATTACCCTCTTGATACAAATGCATGTATGATAGGATCTGATGTAAGTCTTGCTGAGTACCTTTGTACTCATGTTGCTTTATTTATGTTTTTGCAGCGGAGACTTCGGTCTTACTAGTGTCTTGTGGACTTCGACGAGTAGCTTGTACCTCAGCTATGATCTTGATCGGATGTTGTAGATAGTCAGGCTCTTCAACCTTTTTCATTTGTAGATGTCTGTACCCAGACATGTAATGCTTTCGCTTGTTGCTTGTATGCTCTGTATGATGGGTCCTGTGACCCCTGTTTGCAATAAATGCTATGATGGCTCTTTGAGCTTTATCTATATGAGTTGTTGAGTTATGCTGTGATGCCATGTTGTACAACACATACTTGCATGTCATGCGTACGTGTAATGTGTATTGCTATGTGTGGGATCTGACTATCTAGTTGTTTATCCTTAGTAGCCTCTCTTACCGGGAAATGTCTCCTAGTGCTTCCACTGAGCCCTGGTAGCTTGCTACTGCTCCGGAACACTTAGGCTGGCCGGCATGTGTCCTTCTTCGTTCCTGTGTCTGTCCCTTCGGGGAAATGTCACACGATGAATACCAGAGTCCTGTTAGCCGCTATAGCCCGGTTTACCGGAGTCTTGCTAGCCCAGTTGCTACAGCCCGGATTCACTCGCTGATGACCGACACGTTCGATGCTGGGTCATGTATGCCTGTCCCTGTAAGTTAGTGCCACTTTGGGTTCACGACTAGCCATGTTAGCCCGGGTTCTCTGTCATATGGATGCTAGCGACACTATCATATACGTGTGCCAAAAGGCGCAAACGGTCCCGGGCATGGTAAGGCGACACCCGTGGGAATACCGTGCGTGAGGCCGCAAAGTGATATGAGGTGTTACATGCTAGATCGATGTGACTTAGGATCGGGGTCCTGACATGCGATCTACAAGGGTATGTAGGTGCACTCCTCTCTCTCTCTCGTTGCTAGATGACTCCATAGATTGATTTTGGTGAAGCGTAGAAATTTTTTATTTTCTGCAACGTTCCTCAACAGTGACTCGCACTATCCGGTAAGGGCCTTCCCACTTTGGCGTCAACTTGTTAGAACCCTTGGCGGATTAATACGCCTAAGGACAAGGTCGCCTTCCTCAAGGCTCCGGGCATGAATCATGTGGCTATGATAGCGGCGCAAGGCTTGTTGGTATCGTGCAACACGTACAACAACCCGGTGACAATCTTCCTCGAGGAGCATTACATCGTCATGCCGTAGCTACTCTTGCTCTACCTCATCACAGGCAAGTAATCGAAGTGACTCGAATATGAGTTCAATGGGGAGCACTGCTTCTTCCCCATACACTAGGGAGAAGGGAGTATGGCCGGTGGCTCGATTCGGTGTTGTACGGAGGGACCAAAGAACCACTAACAGCTCGTCAATCCAGTGTTTGCCACATTTCTTCAACTTATCAAAAGTTCTTGTCTTGAGTCCATGCAACACTTCATCATTCATCCTCTCAGCTTGCCCATTGATCCAGGGATGAGCGACAGAAGCATAAGAGACCTTGCTCCCAAGGGTTTGGACGTATTGCATGAAGGCGTGGCTCGTGAATCTGGTGCCATTATCGGTGATCACTCTGGCGGGCACTCCAAAATGGCACACCAATCCTTTCAAGAACTTGATAGCTGACTGTGTTGTTACCTTCCTCACTGGTTCCACTTTCATCCACTTTGTAAAGTTGTCGATCACAACATACAAGAATTCAAAGCCCCCAGTATCACGGGGGAAGGGGCCCAAGATGTCGAGCCCCCAGACCAAAAATGGCCAGGATAAAGGGATCGTCTGGAGAGCTTGAGCTGGTTGATGGATGTTCTTGGAGTGGAACTGGCAGGCTTCACATTTGGTGACTAGCTCAATTGCATCCCGGAGGACTGTGGGCCAATAGAAACCCTATCGGAAAGATTTTCCATCCAGGGCTCTTGATCCAATGTGGGAGACGCACACGCCCTCCTGTATATCTGCCAGCAGCTTCTGCCCATCTTCCCGACAAATGCACTTCAATTTCACACCATTTGGCCTCCTTCTGTACAGAGTGTCATCGACAAACTGATACATACTGGACCGTCGGGCTAATCTTTCAGTTTCTTCTTGCTCTTCAGGAATTTCTCCTGTTTGAAGGTAGCGGACTATGTGTTGTGCCCAAATTGGAGCCTGAGGCTCAATAGCAAGGACTAACGGCACCTCCTCCTTCGTGGGAGCACTCACCCCAACCGCAAGAACTTATGGTTCCGTGGGAGCGTGGTGCTCACCGACTAAAGTAGAGTTGTTCCCGGTAACTTCTCTACCAGTGGCTTCGGGAAGCCCTGCCTAGAGATATTTGCCGGAGTCCAACTTCCTCCTTTTTCTGGCCATCATTGAAGGGTACACTGATGGTTGAGTTAGGTGGAGGACAAAAGTTCCTGGTTCCATAGGGAGCTTTTGTGCAGCGCACTTTGATAAATGATCAACAATGTTGTTCTCCGCACGTGGCATGTGCTCTGTTTGTAATCCATCAAAGTGTTCCTCCAACTTTCTCACTTCCTCCACATATGCCTCCATCAACGGACTCTGGTAATCCTTATTGACTTGTCTCACCACGAGCTGCGAGTCTCCATGGATGATCAATTTCTTGATTCCCAACTCCACCGCAATTCTGAGCCCGTCAAGGAGCCCCTCGTACTCGGCAGTATTGTTGGTGGCCTTCTCCTGGGGAAAGTGCATTTGAACCACAGACTTGAGATGCTATCCCGTGGGCGCAACAAGAAGCACGCCGGCTCCAATGCCCTGCAACGAGAAAGCACCATCAAAATACATGATCCATTCCTGAGGTGTGTCTTTGCCGGGGATAATTGTTTGTGGCATTTCTTCATCTGGAGTGGGCGTCCATTCTACAATGAACTCTGCCAATGCTCTGCTCTGAATGGTTGAGGTACTTTCGTACTTCAGGCCAAAGCTTGACAGTTCTAGTCGCCATAGCACAGGATGCGCCAGATACTGAGTTCCTTGGCACGCCGGTCGCCCTTCGAGGAAGACAACACGGTGCCGGCCCCCAAACCAGAGTGCATCTTGGAGCAGTCAAAGTGCATGCGCCAGTGCATCAAATCCGGCGGTGGTGGCAGGTACTGGGTCTCGGTCCAGTCGACGAGGAAGCCGGCCAGAGCTTGGTACTTGATCATGGTGCGGGGCTCGTAGAGGATGGTGTTCGATCGTCCACTTGGCGACCCGGCCAGAGGCATCCTGGCAACCCATGATCTCGCCGATGGGGGTTGTGCTGACAATGGTGACAACATGTTCTTGGAAATACTGCTTCAACTTCTTGGTGGTGAAATACATGCTGTAACACATCTTCTGGTAGTGCGGGTAGTTCTGCTTGGAGGCAGAAAGCACCTCACTCAGGTAATAGACCGGGCTTGGATGGACTAGATCTTGCCCTTCTCTGGTCGCTCAACCACCATCACCGTGCTGACCGACCGCGAGGTGGCAGCTATGTAGAGCAACATCGGCTCCTTCTCGGTCTGTGCGGCCAGGACGGGTGTGGTGGAGAGCATGCGCTTGAGATCCCGGAAGGCTTTGTCCGCCTGGTCGTTCCACTCGAATGATGTCATGTTCTTCATCAACTGTACAGGGGCAAGGCCCTCTCGCCCACCCGGCTAAGAAACCGACTGACCGAGGCCAAGCAGCCGGTGAATTTCTGGACATCGCGCAACCGGGCCGGCTGGCGCATGCGCTCGATAGCCATGATCCTCTCCGGATTTGCCTCAATGCCGTGCTCTGAGACGAGGAAGCCGAGTAGCGTTCCGGCCGGCATGCCGAAGATGCACTTTTCGGGGTTGAGCTTGATCCGATACTCGCATAGATTGGCAAAGGTCTCCTTCAGGTCGTCGATGAGCGTGAGGTGCTGCTTGGTCTTCACCACAATTTCGTCCACGTAGACGTGGATATTGCGGCCAAGTTGCGACAACATGCATTTCTACATGCAACGCTGGAAGGTGGCACCGACATTCTTCAAGCCGAATGACATGGTGATATAGCAATACACCCCGAAGGGCGTGATGAAGGATGTCTTCAGGGCGTCGGCCGGGTCCAGCATTATCTAGTGATAGCCGGAGTAAGCGTCCAGGAAGGACAGGAGCTCATAGCCGGTGGTGGAGTCGATAACTTGATCGATCCGCAGGAGGGCGAATGGATCCTTGGGGCAGGCCTTGTTCAGGCTGGTGTAGTCTATACACATGCGCTAGGTCTTGTTCTTCTTCAGGACAAGGACTAGGTTGGCCAGCCACTCGGGGTGGAACACTTTCATGATGAAGCCGGCCGCCAAGAGAATGGCGACCTCCTCACCGATGGATCTTCTCTTCTCTTCAGAAAAATGACGTAGGGGTTGACGGACAGGCTTGGCATCCTTGCGTACATGGAGTTTGTGCTTGACGTACTTCCTCGGAATAACTGGCATGTCCTTTGGGGTCCATGCGAAGATATCCCGATTCTCACGGAGGAAGTTGACGAGCTCTCCTTCTTATTTGCTGTCGAGGCAGGTGCCCACGACGACGTACTTGCTGCAGCTGGGGTCTTCCGGGTTCAGCTTGAATTTCTTGGTCTCCTTGGAGGGCTTGAACAAGGCTTCATTGGCCGGCTTCTTGGCCAAAGCTAGCATAGCCGGCATCTTGTTGGCCAGCGCGATGATCCGGTCGAGCTGGCGCCACTCCTCGGCTATGACCAGCAACTCGGCCAGTTTGGCGCCGGCTTAGACGCACTCCAGGGATTTGCCATAGTCACCGGTGATAGTGATGAGGCCCTTCGGTCCCGGTAGCTTCATCTTTAGGTAGGCATAGTGGGGGACCGCCATGAACTTGGCGAGCGCGGGCCAGCCCAACAGCACGTGGTACGCGCTGGACAGGTCCCCCACCTCGAACCAGAGCGGCTCGCGTCGGAAGTGGTCGCGGATGCTGAACATGACGTTGAGCCAGATCCGGCCGATCGGGGAGCAGGAGAGGCCAGGCACGATGCCGTGGAAGATCGTCCGGGTCGGCTCCAAGTCTTTGGCCTCAAGGCCGAGCTTGGTGATGGTGTCGTTGTAGAGGATGTTGATGCTGCTTCCACCATTGATGAGGACCCAGGAGAACTTGCATGTGCACCAGGGTTCAGCATGACGGACGGGTGGTCCTCCCAGCCCCAGGTGACCGGGCGATCCAACCAATGCATGTACTCTATCTTGGCCGGGACGACGGTGTCACTTCCTGCCGGAGTAGGCGCTCGCTATGTTGTTCGTCATCAAGGCTGGTGAAGACGAAGTAGGTCGCATTTTGGGCGGGGTAGACGTCATCGCGCATCGTGCCATTGGCCGGAGGCGGAGGCGATGGAGGAAGGGGCGCCGCTCCGGGAGCCGGAGCCGGAGGAGGCAGGATGTTGCCCCTCATGATGCGCTTGGTGATGGCGCAGTTCCGGAGCGTGTGCGTGGAAGGCCTCGTGCCGCTGTGGTGCTTGCAGGGAGCGTCGAGCATCTCCTCGAAGCTCATGGTAGGCTTCCATGCCATCTTGCCGGTTTGCCGGCGCTTGGCGCCCGACTCGGCCACGGGTGCCTATTTGGCGGCCGTGACGAGGCGGTTGTCGTAGCGCTAGGCCGACTGGTCGGCCTTGCGCTTGTTGTTCTGCTGGTTCTTCTGCTGCCAGCTGTTCTCGCTGGCTGACTTGGGAGGGGGAACCGGCTTTGCCTTGCCGGCTTTGTCCAGCGCCACCTAGATCTTCATGGCGGAGTCGGTGTTAGCTTACTTGTCCGCCGTCGCCATGAGCGCGGCCATGGTGGCCGGCTCGGAGTGCAGGAGCTTGTGCTTGAGGAGGGTGCCATCTCGGCACGCGCTAATGAAGTACTAGATGGCTTGAACCTCATGGACGCCCTTGCAGCTGTTCCGGAGTTCGGTCCAGCGTGCGAGGTACTCGCGGCCACTCTCCATTGGCCCCTGCACGCCCATGGTGAGCTGGCTGGGACGACCGGGTCGCTTTTAGGTGCCGGTGAAGTTGCGCATGAAGGCCTGCTCGAAGTCGACCCACACGTTGATGCTGCCAGCCGGCTGGGTGTTCAGCCACGTGCGGGCCGAGCCATGGAGCACGAGCGGGGCGTAGCATACGGCGAGCTGGTGATTGCCGCCCGCGATGCCAATTGCAGTGGTGTAGTCGATGAGCCAGTCCTCTGGCTTGACAATGCTGTTGTACTTGAGGGTGTCGTGGGGGAGCGTGAACCCTTTGTGGAAGGGCTCATCCCGGATGCGCGGGCCGAAGTAGGCCGGCCCGACTGCATTGTTCTCCTCCAGCTCCAAGGAGAGAGTGAGCTGGTCAAGGCGATGGCCAGCGTCGGTGTCGTCGATGGCGCGTAGACCTAGCCGGCTAGCGACCGCGCCGCGGGGGGCTGGGTCGGCCGAAGACAGACGATGGTCGAGTCACGGGGGAGGGTTGTGGTGGCGCCGATCTTCCGGAGCTGGCTCGTCAGCCAAGCCGCCAACAGTCGCCTGAGCGCGATTGCGTCGGGTCCAGGTGCGGCCGGAATGAGCTTCGCCGGGTGGCGAAGACGCCCTGTTCTGTTGGTCCTCGGGGTCATTGGTGCGGTGCGAGCCGGATCCCGCGAGCTTGCTGAGCTGGTTGAGGCGGTCCTGCTGCGCGTTGGCCTAGTCGAGGAGGTCGTTGACCCGCTTCAGGCGGTCCTTCAACTCCTCAACCTGGAGCTGGTCTAGGCCGACCGTGGCCGCCTGGGCAGCATGCATGTTCTTCACGGGGGTTTCATAAACGGGAGGGATCGCGCCGAGGGCGTGGCCGATGGTGCCCCCCGTGGACTCACATGCTGGCGACCCGGCTTGGCTCAGTGGCGGCAGGCATGAAGCCATATGAGGCATCGCACTCCCATTGAGTGGAGTCCAGACGGTGTTGCGTGGCGGCGAGTGTCTCAAACAGATCCAACAGGTGCTGGTGATCCTGCTCCAGCCGGGCCTGGGCCTCAGCAGCGTTGGAGGCGTCGAGATCGGTGGTGATGGGGATGCGGAGGCTTTGCATCATGGCGCGCAGCGGGTCGGCCTCACGGGCGCGATCCATCGTGAACCTGGCTTCAGCAGCCTTCCTCGCCGCGCTGGACAAAGAAGAGGCATTGGCGTTGGTGGCATACACTTCCATCCAAACGCAGAGGTCCATCGCCCCGACGAAAGCACCATCGCCGAGGGAGATGGGGGATTCAGAGATGTCAAGCACCCTACTGGGGTACTCATCGGCCGCGGGCACATCGGAGATGCGCAACGCGATGAAGGAGGCGGCGAGCATGTTGATGACGTCGTCCGCCAGCAAGACTGGCTCATCGGTGTCGGAGGGGAGCCCCGTCTAGAACATGACTCTGGCCGCGACCTCGAGCTACCCCATGGTGGGCGCCAACTGTCGTGGTGGGCACACAACAGATGCCAAAGGATGGCTAAAGAGAGGAGGAGGCTCGAGGGCATCGATGGCTCCAGAGGCGAGGTCGGCATGAGCGAGCGTGGGATGCAAGACATACCCAGGTTTGGGGCTCTCCGGAGAGATAACACCCCTAGTCCTTCTGAGGTTGGTTTATATGATATGGTACAGGGTTGCTCCTAGAGATGTTTGGAGGAAGAAGGAAGGCATGCCAAGGCTTAGGTTGTTCCTTCTCCCTGGTTTGTGTGTGTGTGATGTGTGTTCTACTAATCGCTTTGCCCTTGTGTATGGAGGCCTCCTGGGGGGTTTTATAGGTCAACCCCTAGGGTTACAATGGTAAAGTTACAAGGCCGTGGGGCCGGGTTGTCATCATTCGGGAAGCCGGTGCTAGGGCCCGCTGGGTGTCAGGGCTCGCCAGGTTCCCCAGGCAAGGACCCCATGTGCCAGGTGGTACTGTTCTTTGTCTTGTCGGACTTCACGGAGTGGCCGGGTCGAGTCTGCTACAATGGTGCTCTGCCTGGTCGCCGCCTGCTGTCGTCAGCAATGACGATGGGCGCGCTGTAGCCACACCAGCCTCGGTCAGCAGGGTAGGTGGGGCACTATTGCCATGCCTCTGCCGGTCAGAGGAGTTGGCGGGGCACTGTTGCCTCGCTCATCTCTGAATGGAGACTTGTCCCATCGTACGACTAGGATGGGACGAGAGCTGACCCGTGGCCGGGTGGAGGGATGCGCCACGGGGGAGCTAGCTTGTTGGGGAAGCCCTTATGCGTCGGGTTCTACCGGCTTGCGCCAGCCAGCAGGGCCTAGTTGCCGTCTTGGTTGTGTCGAAGAGTTCGGCCGGTTTGAGGGACTTGTCCGGGTCGAGGGACCCGGCCAAGTGCGAGCCGGACTGAGGGTCAATGCTGGCCCTGATGTTTTGAAAAAGATCCAGGTTCCGTTGCCTGCCCGGGGTTCATCCCCCCGACAGCCACCTTCACCTTTTTGACAACCTAACCGTAAGCAAGAACAGTAACCTCTATATCATCTTGGTATCGTGGTATCCTATCATTGTACTTTCATTCTTGCCATTGATTTGTTAACCCCTAGCCCATTTTTGCATCACTTTCCTATCGAGAGTAGGCATTTGAGTATTGTCGAGCCACACTACTTGTGCACTTTAGTGATCATCATTACAAACCTACCTTTGCATACATACCTCATCTTGGTATCATCATACCATCTATTGTGTCACAAGTTTGTTCCCGCACACATTTGCTATCTTGGTTTGAGCATTTTGCAAAAGTGGCCAAAAGAAAAAAAGAATAAGCTTTTAAGCAAAAGAGAAAAACAAAGAGCTTGTAAGCAATAGCCATAGCATCGCCACATTGCATATCTGCGAAACACCGGAACATCATACATATATAGCATACTTGGTATAGAAAGTTGATACATTTTGCATCTCATAGGTTGTGCACAAGTCTCGTATCCGCCTATTGAGCAATCGTGCTAATGTCTCTCTAGAGTTGTGCAACATGAGCATTTTTCATGGATTCCACATTTTGAGCTCATTCCTTGGTCGCACGACCCCATTTATCTATCCGTGTGTGTGTTTCCGTGTGCCTTTCTTTGCTATTGGTCTACTTGCTTTACTTGCAGTTTTGTGAACCTTCTCAACATTATCGATATCTTGACTAACATTTGCTTGAAATTTTGTGCCACCCATCCCAACCAAGCTCCTCCATCAGCTTTACTTATGTGTGGGAAACAAACCCGGTACTAATTCTACTATTGTAGCATTACCTTGAGTGATAATCGATACATCCTCAATCTTCGGAAAAGGTAACTTGGTATTGTTCTCTCATTTCCTGTTCACCTCTACTTGAGTCTTGTGATGGATAGGCAAATAACATCATCTTTGGTCCTTGACCACATCGAGCGACTCGCCATCGACATACGACACTCCGAAGCAAGGAAAAGGGACTACATCAACATCAAGTTGGACGCACACATGGATGACATTCGACATGTGTTGGCCAACTACAAGTCTTCTTCCCCTTCATCATCTTCAAGGCGGAGACGCTCAAGTGGCAAATCTTCAAAGCGGCCATAATGAAAGTACCACGCGACACCATCATCATCTTCTAGACTACCGCCACGATGCCCGCAAGCCAAAGGTGAATGACGACGAAGAGCGCCATCGACTACAACGACATCGTTACCACCGAGAGAAAGCTACGGCTACCACCACCACTTAGGCATCTTTGTCAAGTGTTACCTAGGCATCTTCTCCATTGGACGTACATCATCCTTGCCTACTCCCCACAAGTATGACTACATCGACGTCGGCAAGTCCAAGGCAACCAACTACGAGCGAGGGGGAGTATTCCATCTTCGGAATCCCCTCAAGGAGGATGGCCGAGCATGGGAAGTTCCCTTCGGTCATGGAGAAGAGCTATGCGGTGCCACATCATATGGGCCTCATACAAGACGGAGACAAGACGGTCGAGCAAGGGCCATCCCCTTTGACCATGGCGGCGAGCACGAACCTCTTCAACAACCTGAAGACGGCACCCCAATGGGACTCATACTCCAAGTTAATCTACGAGACCCCTCATGAGACTTTCTCTTTAGTCTCGGAGAAGAGTGATGATTTTCCACTTCCTATGGCATTCATCTTTGGAGGCGTTATGGATGAGGAGGTTGAGCATGGGACTATCCCTTCAACCAAGGCGGCGATAGGAGTTGAGCATGGAGACATATGCCACCATATTGAGAGTGAGAGTGACTTCACCACTAGACCCATATATGACGAGTTGCCCCAATTCCCATGTGAGGAGAGCCACCACCACCACCACTTGAGTTATTTGAGTGACTCCATCATATGTGACATTAAGTGCACCTACCTTGAGGGAGTGAGTGAGCCACCACCACATAGAGAGAGTGAGGTAGTTGATAGGGCATGTGAGGCCATTTCGATTTCTAACAACTTAACCTCTACCTCTATTGTGTCTTCTCATTTGGTGCTAGGTCCCATATATGATGACACGCCAATCCTCGACAACTTCGTCCTTCCTTTGGACAAGACAATGGCCATGGTGGACTATGATGCACCAACCACATGATTCCATCACAATGATGACGTTGACCACTATTTGGTCATTCACACCTCACCTACACCACTTGAGTGGAATGACAAAGGTAACAAAGGTGATGGTGATGCTCTAGTCCCACTAGTGGACATTCTTGACATTGATTTCTTGCATGATGTGGATCCACCTATTACCATGCTTCATGCTAGTATGATTTCCCGATGCAATGATTTGTCCATTTATGATGAGTTTGATGATTGCCATGTGGAGCCTATTAGTGGTGATGCCATGTTACATAGGATTTGGTGTGATAATTCTCTTGGTAACATCATGTTTGACAATCCTCTAGACATGTCATTTGCTATGCATGAGTTCAATCATATGTCTTATTTGCAATCTCATCATAGTGACTATGCATATACCATTAAAACAAACCTAATTTGCGCATATGGCATAGATGACAAGCCCATGGTTATTGGCATTTGTTTTTCTTGTGATGATATTGATATGATTCCTTTGCATCATTTATCTCATATGCCATGCCATGACCACCTAGCTTTAGACATGCATTGTTTTCCATGTTGTCACTTTTCCCCATATTATGCTTCCGCTATTTATCATGATATGACCCCCATAGTTTCCTCATACCCATTAGAAGATTTTGCTACATCTTATGAATTGCATGATCCCCATGATTGTGTGCACCATATGCATCCCATGAATAAAAATGCTATTGTTGTGCCACACACTTGCAATAATTTGCGTCTCAATCATATTGAACACAATAATTATCATTGTATGATGGATGACATGTTTCTATATCATGCTACTCATTTATTTGAGCATTGGATATTTTGTGCTAACCAACTCATACACGTGTGCATCATAATGGATGATGTGTACATATAGCATGCACACACAATTTTCCCTTGCCTTTGTTTTGTGTAGGTACTCATGAATACTCGTCAACCTCACAATCCCATGAGTTGAAGAAATGAGCTCTTGAGCTCAACGACATTTGGGATTCCGTGGAGTACCCTTACTACCGTTCCCTTTGCGCAAGGACTACACGCATCTCTTTTACTTGGCTCTCACGCGGCTATGGTCTTTATACTACTTGTCACCTTATGCCCATTGTATCGTGTTCACTTTGCATGTTATGCTTTCTTCTATGCCCTTGACATGTAATTGTGACTCTCACTTGCGTTTACCCATGATTCACCATTCTCTTACTTCTATGTGTATTTGCATGCTTGGTGGAGATCCTTGTCGCTATTACCATGTTTACCTTGTACCTAATGCTATTGTTCATTCTTGTGTTGGGAGAGTCATGATGATACATTACTCATATCTTGCTTTCATGCTTGTGATGTGTCATGTGCATTATATATGCTCACTATTTGCACACATCGCATGATTACCTCTAGTATGTTGCATCTTCGCACTACTAGCTTGCATGGCTTGTTTACGATGATCACTTGCTTGGTTGCATCACCCATGATCCATTCTTGCTCGTTTCATTGGGTTGATGACATATATGTTCATGCCTCTCACACGATTTATCTTGATCATTTTCAATTGTCTCCATTAGTTGCGCCTCTCATATCCACATGTAGTGAGTGTAACCATGCTATGCTTATTGATCTTGGAGAGTTGGACATCTTACTTGTGAAGCATGCTTGTTTGATTAATCTTAATGACTTTGCTTGTGCTAGCATCATATGCCTACCTACCATAACCTACACCCTTTTCCTTTCTTATGATAAGCATGATGAAAACACTTGTTGGGTGACCCACCACTCGAATAGGTTTTGCATTTCTGCTAACCTAATTTGTTTTTTCGAGTGTTTGTCATGTTCTTTCGTTTTGATGGATTCACAAGGCGATGTGAAGGTGTACACGATGTACAATACCAACATTTGCGAGAAATTCCTAAAGGTGAACTCCTTCCCTTTGAGCCATCCTCAAATACGCATATTGGATGGGTCATTCTTTCGTTGTTGTCTCCTTCTTCTTGTCTACATGATACATCTATTGGATGGAGCACCGACATTGGAGATGGACCCTATTGAGCTTCAAGTTGAGGAGTGCTCGAGCTTAGTGAATGCGCCTACTTTGGAAGCACCACTGAAACACCACTTATGCCACGACATTGAGCCATGGTACAACATCACCTATAACAAATTTGCATCTTATGGATGGATTGACTCACATTATGATTGCCTCGTTGCATCTTGTATTTATATGTCATCCATGATAGGTGAGCTTGTAAACATTCTTAGCGAATTTGTTGTGATCTTTCCTGATGGCCTCTTCATACATTATGATCACATTTCCCACCATCAATTGCGTGATAACATACACATATTGAGCATCAATTGCCATGTTCATGCTCTTGATAAACCATCACACTATGTCATCATTTTGCACAATGGTAGAATTTTTAGCTTTGTGCACCATGCCAATTACCCAACTTTTTGAGCGCAAAAAATGCTTTTTCTCCCATGAATGCTTTGCCTATCATTCTATATCATCTTGATAAGTTTGATGCTCTTTGTCACGAACATTCTTGCCGAACGGACTCATACTTACTTGATGGACACCTTATGTGCACTAACCATTGTATTTCCAAGTGTCCCTTGTGTTTGCACATTTTTCATGTATACCATCCCGATGACATCTTGAAGTACTTGGCTTGCGCCATGACTTCCACTCCGTCCAAGTACAAGTCCATCCACGACTACCATTTCCATGGGATGAAGATCACGATCCGCAGAAGGAGCTCTCCCAAGGGGGGGGGACATGATGCGTAGCATCCCTCCATCATCCCCATGGACTCTACTAAAACTCATCAAGAACCACGAGGAGAACCAATGACAAGAGCTCGCGCACGTGCCATCGAAACCAAGGTTAACTCTTTCCTCTTCGAGCTTCATTCAGATTCACATGAGAGTTGGATTGTACCTCAAATGGAAACCTTACGCATTCTTAGGTACCATTGAGAAGTCCATGAATAATATAGGAGGGAGACTCAAGTACACATGGAGAAGGAGGAGGAAGAAGGACACGCGAAGCATGAAGAAGAGGAGGTCCCAGACTACCCCGGGTACCCGGCCGCTGGCTGGGAGATGCCCCTGGACACCCCGGGTGCCCGGTCCCTGCGTGGGCACTGACCTTGGCTGCCCCGGGTGCCCGCTCCCTGCCTGGGTGCTCCTCCGCCCACTCCGGGTGTCGAGGCCCTCAGCCCCCAGGTGCCTGACCCTCTATGGCCGCCAAGGGCGCGGCCCCCTGGACGCCCCGGGTGCCCGACCCCCTCCCTAGGTGCGCCCCGGGTGCCCGGACTTCACCGCCGGGTGCCCGACCCTCCGTCTCCCGGTGACCCTCGGGTGCCCGAACCCTCCACCGTGGCTACACGCATTTTGGGATAATTTACCCATGTACCCTTGTTTTACCCCAATTCGTCCCTAGCCTATAAGTACTCCTTATCTAGCTCATTTTAGGGTTAGCAAAATATTGGATAGACATAGAGAGTGCTTTGCTCATCCCCTCCTCTTGGAGATCAAGACACCCCTCTAGGGAAGATCCTTAGTGGATTATCATGGCCTCCCATTGGAGAAGATCATCACCAAGAGCTCACCTCCTTTGGAGTGGGAAGAACTTTACCCTAGTCCTATTTTCCTTGAATTCTTCTTGTATTCTTGTGGATCTCATGTATGCTACTCTAGTGGATGTGTGATTTGGGTTTGTTTGAGTGATTTCCCCCTTGTGTTCTTGATTGTTCATCCCTTTTCCCCCCTCCAAGTGTGAAAAGATCTCACCTAGGGTTCCACCGTACAACAATTGTGATAGTTCATCCTCAATCTCCTCATGAGGCCAATCCACCACAAAGTAGGAGTGATACGTCCATTTTGCATCATGTTTTCCTACTGTTATTTATGTTGTTTTATTGCATAATAATGCTTTTTCGAGTAATTCTAATACCCTTTCTCTCATAATATGCAAGGTACACACAAAGGGGGAGAATTCCGGCAGCTGGAAATCTGGACATGAAAAAGCTACGTCAGGCTACCTATTCTGCACAACTCCAAATGAGCTGAAACTTCACGAGGATTTTTTTATAGAATAAATGAGAATTATTGGAGCCAATAAGTACCAGAGGGACCCCACCAGGTGGGCACAACCCACCTGGGCGCGCCCTGGTGGGTTATGCTCACCTCGGCCCACCTCTGGTGCCCCTCTTATGGTACATAAGTCATTTTAACCTAGAAAAAAAATAAGGAGAGGACTTTCGGGACGAAGCTCTGCCGTCTCGAGGCGGAACTTGGGTAGGAGCACTTTTGCCCTCCAGGGAGCGATTCCGCCGGGGGAACTTCCCTCCCGGAGGGGGAAATCATCATCATCACCAACAACTCTTCCATCTTGGGGAGGGCAATCTCCATCAACATCTTCAACAACACCATCTCCTCTCAAACCCTAGTTCATCTCTTGTGTTCAATCTTTGTACCGGAACTATAGATTGTTGCTTGTGGGTGACTAGTAGTGTTGATTACATCTTGTAGTTGATTACTATATGGTTTATTTGGTGGAAGATTATATGTTCAGATCCATCATGCTATTTAATACCCCTCTGATCTTGAGCATGATTATCATTTGTGAGTAGTTACTTTTGTTCTTGAGGTCACAGAGAAATCATGTTGCAAGTAATCATGTGAACTTGATATGTGTTCGATATTTTTATGACATGTCTGCTGTGATTCCCTTAGTGGTGTCATGTGAACGTCGACTACATGACACTTCACCATATTTGGGCCTAAGGGAATGCATTGTGGATTAGTTATTAGATGATGGGTTGTGAGAGTGTCAGAAGCTTAAACGCTAGTTTATGCGCTATTCCGTAAGGGACCGATTGGATCCAAAAGTTTAATGCTATGGTTAGAATTTATTCTTAATACTTTTCTCGTAGTTGCGGATGCTTGCGAGGGGGTTAATCATAAGTAGGAGGTTTGTTCAAGTAAGAACAATACCTAAGCACCGGCCCATCCACATACCAAATTATCAAAGTAGCGAACACGAATTTAACCAACATGATGAAAGTGACTAGATGAAATTCCCATGTACCCTCAAGAACACTTTGCTTATCATAAGAGACCATTTTGGCCCGTCCTTTGCCTCAAAAGGATTGGGACACCTTGTTGCACTTTTTTTACTACTACTGTTACTTGCTCGTTACAAATTATCTTGTTATCAAACTACTCTATTACTTACAATTTCAACACTTCAGACATTACGTTGCTGAAAACCACTTGTCATTTCCTTCTGCTCCTCATTGGGTTCAACATTCTTACTTATTGAAAAGGCTACAATTGATCCCATATACTTGTGGGTCATCAAGGATATTTTCTGGCGCCGTTGCCGGGGAGTGAAGGGCTCTTGGTAAGTGGAAATTGGTTAGAAAAAATATTACTACATGCTGAAATTTATTGTCACTTATTACTATGGAAAACAATCCTTTGAGGGGTTTGTCCGGGGTATCTTCACCTCGACCGGAACCACAGTTAGTTACCCCTCAGCCTACTGCACCTACTAAAAATATTGAATATGAAATTCCTTCGGGTATGGTAGAACAACTGCTAGCTAATCCTTATGCAGGAGATGGAACCAAACATCCTGATATGCACTTGATATATGTGGATGAAATTTGTGGATTGTTTAAGCTTGCAGGCTCAAAGATGAAGCTAAGAAGAAGGTTTTTCCTTTATCTTTGAAGGGAAAGGCATTGACATGGTATAGGCTATGCGATGATATTGGATCTTGGAACTGGAATCGGTTGAAATTGGAATCCATCAAAAAATTTATCCTATGCATCTAGTTCATCGTGATCGGAATTATATATATAATTTTTGGCCCTGGGAAGGAGAAAGTATTGCTCTAGCCTGGGGGAGTCTTAAGTCAATGATATATTCATGCCCCAATCCTGAGCTCTCAAGAGAAATTATTATTCAGAAGTTTTATGCTCGGCTTTCTTGTAATGATCAATCCATGCTCGATACTTCTTGTACTTGTTCTTTTATGAAGAAAACTATTGAATTCTGGTGGGATCTTTTAGAAAGAATTAAACGCAACTCTGAAGATTGGGAACTCGACGAAGCTAAAGAGTCAGGTATTGAGCCTAAGTTTGATTGTGTTAAATCTTTTATGAATACTGATGCTTTTCAAAAGTTTAACACTAAATATGGACTTGACTCTGAGATAGTAGCTTCCTTTTGTTAATCTTTTGCTACTCATGTTGATCTTCATAAAGAGAAGTGGTTCAAATATCACCCATCAATTAAAGAATAAATTATAGAGCCAGTAAAAGATAAAGAAGAAACTATCATTTATAATGTTGACCTAGTTGTTCCCACTGCTTATATTGAAAAACTACATTTCCCTGTTAGGATGAAGGAACATGCTAAAGTTTCAACTGTGGTCAACAAAAGTCATATTAGAACACCTAAACCAGCTGAACAAATCAAAGTACAACCTAGTGTTTCTATGGTTAAAGATCTCTTGGTCGATAATATTGATGGGCATGCTATTTACTTCTGTGCTGAAGCTGCTAGAATTGCCAAACCTGATGAAAAAGATAAACATAGACCTGTTGTTGGCATGCCTGTTGTCTCAGTTAAGATAGGAGATCAATGTTATCATGGTTTATGTAACATAGGTGCTAGCGTGAGTGCTATTCCTTTTACCTTATATCAAGAAATCATGAATGAAATAGCACCCGTGAAATAGAAGACATAGACGTTACTATTAAGCTTGCTAATAGAGATACTATATCACCAATTGGGATTGTTAGAGATGTTGAAGTCTTGTGTGGGAAAATAAATACCCTACTGATTTTCTTGTTCTTGGTTCCCCACAAGATGACTTTTGTCCCATTATCTTTGGTAGACCTTTCTTGAACACCGTTAATGCTAAAATAGATTGTGAGAAACAAACTGTCAGTATTAGCTTTGGTGATTAATCTCATGAGTTTAATTTTTCTAAGTTTAGTAGAAATCATCATAATAAAGATTTTCCTAGTAAGGGTGAAATTATTAGTCTTGCTTCTTTTGCTGTACCTCCTACTGATCCTTTAGAAAAATATTTGCTAGACCATGAAAATGATTTGCATATGCATGAAAGAAATGAAATAGATAGAATCTTGTTTGAACAGCAACCTCTGCTTAAACACAATCTAGCTATTAAAACTCTAGGAGGTCCTCCTCCACCTAAAGGTGATCCTGTGTTCGAATTAAAACAATTACAGACACTTTGAAATATGCTTATCTTGATGAGAAAAAGTTATATCCTGTTATTATTAGTGCTAACCTTTTAGAACATGAAGAAGAAAGATTATTGAAAGTTCTAAGGAAGCACCGAGCTGCTATTGGATGTACTCTTGATGATCTTAAGGGCATTAGTCCCACTCTATGCCAGCACAAGATTAATATGGAACCCGATGCTAAACCCATTGTTGATCACCAACGTCGGTTAAATCCGAAGATGAAAGAAGTGGTAAGAACGAAAATATTGAAACTTCTGGAAGCAGGTATAATCTATCCTATAGCTGATAGTAGATGGGTAAGTCCTGTTCATTGTGTCTGTAAGAAGGGAGGTATTACTGTTGTTCCTAATGATAATAATGAACTTATTCCACAAATAATTGTCACAGGCTATAGAATGGTAATTTATTTTAGAAAACTAAACAAAGCAACTAGAAAAGATCATTACCCTCTACCTTTTATTGATTAAATGATAGAAAGATTATATAAGAACACACATTTTTGTTTCCTTGATGGATATTCTGGTTTTTCACAAATACCTGTTTCTCAACCTGATCAAGAAAACACCACTTTTACTTGTCCTTTTGGAACTTATGCTTATAGAGGTATGCCTTTTCGTCTATGTAATGCACCTGCTACCTTTCAAAGATGTATGACTGCTATATTCTCTGATTTTTGTGAAAAGATTGTTGAGGTTTTCATGGATGACTTTTCTGTTTATGGGAAGTCTTTTGATGATTGTTTAACCAATATTGATTGAGTTTTGCAGAGATGTGAGCAAACAAATTTTGTCTTGAATTGGGAGAAGTGCCACTTTATGGTTAACGAAGGTATTGTTTTGGGCCATAAAATTTCTGAAAGAGGTATTGAAGTGGACAAAGCCAAGGTTGATGCAATTGAGAAAATGCTATGTCCTAAAGATATCAAAGGTATTCCTAGTTTCCTTGGTCATGCTGGTTTCTATAGGAGATTTATCAAAGACTTTTCTAAATTTTCTAGTCCTCTTACAAATCTTTTGCAAAAGGATACTCCTTTTATTTTTTATGATGATTGTTTAGAAGCCTTTGAAACACTCAAGAAAGCCTTTATTTCTGCACCTATTGTTCAACCACCTGACTGGAACTTGCCTTTTGAAATTACATGTGATGCTAGTGATTATGCTATTGGTGTTATTCTAGGACAAAGAGTTGATAAGAAACTAAATTTTATCCACTATGCTAGTAAAACTCTAGACATTGCTCAACGAAATTATGCTACTGCTGAAAAGGAATTCTTAGCAGTGGTGTTTGCTTGTCATAAATTTAGATCCTACATTGTTGATTCCAAAGTGACTGTTCACACCGATCATGCTGCTATAAAATATCTTATGGGAAATAAAGATGCTAAACCTAGACTCATTAGGTGGGTTCTTCTACTATAAGAATTTGATTTGCATATCATGGATAGAAAAGGAGCAGAGAACCCCGTAGCTGATAACTTCTCTAGGCTTGAAAATACTATTGATGACCCACAACCTATTAATGATAGTTTCTCTAATGAACATTTAGCTCCAATAAATGTTTCTAATAGTACACCTTGGTATGCTGACTATGCTAATTGTATTGTTGCTAAATACATACCACCTAGTTTTACATACCAACAAAAGAAAAAATTCTTCTATGATTTAAGACATTACTTTTGGGATGACCCACATCTTTATAAAGAAGGAGTAGATGGTATTATTAGACATTGTGTACCTGAGCATGAACAGGAACAAATCCTACGGAAATGTCACTCTGAAGATTATGGAGGACATCATGCGAGAGACATAACCGCTCATAAGGTATTGCAATCTGGGTTTTATTGGCCTAGTCTCTTCAAGGATGCCCGTAAGTTTGTCTTATCTTGTGATGAATGTCAAAGAATAGGTAATATTGGTAAGCGCCAAGAAATGCCTATGAATTATTCACTTGCTGTTGAACCATTTGATGTTTGGGGATTTGATTTCATGGGACCTTTTCCTTCCTCTAATGGGTATACTCATATTTTGGTTGCTGTTGATTATGTTACTAAGTGGATAGAAGCTATTCCAACTAGTAGTGCTGATCACAACACCTTTATTCAAATGCTTAAGGAAGTTATTTTCCCAAGGTTTAGAGTCCCTAGATATTTAATGACTGATGGTGATTCACACTTTATTCACGGTGCTTTCCGTAAAATGCTTGCCAAGTATGATGTTAACCATAGAATTGCATCACCCTATCATCCTCAGTCTAGTGGTCAAGCTGAACTTAGCAATAGAGAAATGAAACTAATTTTGCAAAAGACTATTAATAGACCCCGGAAGAATTGGTCTAAGAAATTAGATGATGCAATTTGGGCTTATAGAACAACATATAGAAATCCTATGGGTATTTCTCCTTATAAAATGGTCTATGGAAAATCTTGTCATTTGCCTCTTGAGTTAGAACATAAAGAATATTGGGCAATTAAAGAACTCAACTATGATTTCAAACTTGCTAGTGAAAAGAGGTTATTTGATATTAGCTCATTGGATGAATGGAGAACCCAAGATTATGAAAATGCAAAGTTATTCAAAGAAAATGTTAAAAGATGGCATGATAAAAGAATCCAAAAGCGTTAGTTCAAAGTTGGAGAATATGTTCTTTTGTACAACTCCCGTTTTAGATTCTTTGCAGGAAAACTCCTCTCCAAATGGGAAGGACCCTATGTTATCGAGGAGGTTTATCAATCTGGAGCCATCAAGATAAATAATGCCGAAGGTACGAACCCGAAGGTTTTTAATGGGCAACGAATAAAACATTATATCTCAGGTACGCCCATTAATGATGAAAGTAATATTATCCAAACTATGACACCAGAAGAACACATAAAAAAACCTTCCGGAATACTCTAGAATCGTGAAAAAGAGGTGGTATGCGATACGGTAAGTAAACGGACTCTGAAAAATCCGCAAAAATATTTTTGGCAGTTTTGGAATATTTAGAAAATTGGGAAAATAAGAAACTACCAGGAAGGTGACCCTGGTGGGCACAAGACACTAGGGCGCGCCTGGCTTGCCAGGCGCACCCAGGTGGGTTGTGCCCACCTCGGGTACCTTCCGGACTCCATTTTTCTTCCGTTTGCTTGTTTCCCGAGATAAAAAAATCTTTATATACTCCCCGAACCTATTGACCTCCGTATCGCGGAGAAATCTCCTGTTCTCTTTTCTCGCTATTGTCGGTCAGATCTGTTTAGCCAGGCATCATGTCTTCTCCCTCCTCCAGCGCTGAAGAAGGTGATGCTTGGTTGCTTCAGGTGGAGTCCAGGTGAGAGGGATTTGAAGAGGTCACTATGGAGGAAGATGAGGGAGACTCGCTTGGAGTTCACCCTATGGCCTCTGAGAGGGGCACTCTAGCTGGCATCTCCACCCATCGTAACCCCCATCAAGCCATGAGACCAAGAAACAATCAAGAGGGCCTTAGTGACCAGGAAGAACTCCCTACAAGGTGACCTCTACACATGTTACATCAAAACAATTTTCACAATTTGATTCATCATTATGGGTTCGAAAACACTCCTCGTGTGTGATGTCTATGACAGAACCTTCTTCTTGTAGACGTTGTTAGGCCTGCAAGTGCACATGTTTGTAGGACAGTAGCAAATTTCCCTCAAGTGGATGACCTAAGGTTTATCAATCCGTAGGAGGCATAGGATGAAGATGGTCTCTCTCAAACAACCCTGCAACCAAATAACAAAGAGTCTCTTGTGTCCCCAACACACCCAATACAATGGTAAATTGTATAGGTGCACTAGTTCAGCGAAGAGATGGTGATACAAGTGCAATATGGATGGTAGATATGGGTTTTTGTAATCTGAAAATATAAAAACAGCAAGGTAACTAATGATAAAAGTGAGTGTAAACGGTATTGCAATGATAGGAAACAAGGCCTAGGGTTCATACTGTCACTAGTGCAAGTTCTCTCAACAATAATAACATAGATAGATCATATAAAAATCCCTCAACATGCAACAAAGAGTCACTCCAAAGCCACTAATAGCGGAGAACAAACGAAGAGATTATGGTAGGATACGAAACCACCTCAAAGTTATTCTTTCGGATCAATCTAGTCAAGAGTTCGTACTAGAATAACACCTTAAGACACAAATCAACCAAAACCCTAGTGTCACCTAGATACTCCATTGTCACCTCAAGTATCCGTGGGCATGATTATACGATATGCATCACACAATCTCAGATTCATCTATTCAACCAACACAAAGTACTTCAAAGAGTGCCCCAAAGTTTCTACCGGAGAGTCAAGACGAAAACGTGTGCCAACCCCTATGCATAGGTTCATGGGCGGAACCCACAGGTTGATCACCAAAACATACATCAAGTGGCACGTGATATCCCATTGTCACCACAGATAAACACGGCAAGACATACATCAAGTGTTCTCAAATCCTTAAAGACTCAATCTGACAAGATAACTTCAAAGGGAAAACTCAATTCATCACAAGAGAGTAGAGGGGGAGAAACATCATAAGATCCAACTATAATAGCAAAGCTCGTGATACATCAAGATCGTGCCATAGAGAGAACATGAGAGAGAGAGAGAGAGAGAACAAACGCATAGCTACTAGTACATACCCTCAGCCCCGAGGGTGAACTGCTCCCTCCTTGTCACGGAGAGCGCCGAGATGATGAAGATGGCCACCGGTGAGGGATCCCCCCGTCCGGCAGGGTGCCGGAACGGGCTCCCAAGAGGTTTTTGGTGGCTACAGAGGCTTGTGGCGGCGGAACTCCCGATCTATCTTGTTCATCGATGTTTTTAGGGTACGTAGGCTTATATAGGCAAAATAAGTCGGTCGGGGGAGCCTCGAGGGACCACGAGAGGGTAGGGCGCGCCCAGGGGGGGTGGGCGCACCCCTTATCTCGTGGCTCCCTCGATGATCCCCTGGCTTGCACTCCAAGTCTCCTGGGTCATAATCTTCCAAAAAATCATGCTGCCGAAGGTTTCATTCCATTTGGACTCTGTTTGATATTCCTTTTCTTCGAAATACTGAAACAGGCAATAAAACAACAATACGTGCTGATAGAGGCAAAGGTGTCCCGTCTTTCGATGAGATGATGGATATCACTTTGGTGGAAGTCGACTTTGACGATCCGACTACGAACGTGCGAGGATGTCGCGCCTTAGCAATCGCTAAACCAACTTCGAGAGGTTATTGACCACGCCGGAGCACGATCAACCTGACCACGAAGGTCTGTTTCCTGCAGGCAAACGAAGAACAAGCAAGAAACTAAGATTGCAATCTGGATATTTCGAATATAAGAGGAAAAATTTATTGATCAAGGTGGGGTTCTGTGACGCTTTTGTGTGGTTGTTGAACACAAACGAAGTACGCGAAGTTGCAGCTATGGAGAAATTTTAATCTAAACAAAACCCAAAGTCTAAACGACGCCCTAAGGGTTGTATATATGGAGGAAGAGGGGGGAATTTCATGTCCCTTGGAGGAGGGGTCCGAAACCAACCCTAACTCTTGTTTCCCCACACATACGGACTCTAAAAACAACCTATACTTAAGTATTTCGAAAATACATGGGCCTGGCCCAATAATGAGGTGACACAGCACCTAGAATAGCCTCTAGATGAAATTTATGAAGTGGCATCTTGTATATTTCGTCCAAGGCTTCATGCACTCCTTATGGTGGCTTCAAAGTCCTGAAATCATCACTTGTAACTCCGTTCTTGATCCCCTTGCGCATGCCATCAACTCTATGCGTGTTCTTGCTCCAATGTTCATCCTTCTCCAAGCTAGGCCCTTCATTTGTAAGCAAAACAAATGTATCCAAATTAGGCAGCATCATATTCTCATGAACATTAGAATCATTACCAACAAACAAAAGTACCTGGTAATTTAATTGGCGTGCGCGAGCTCTAGTAATTGGTCCAGTATATGTAACAGTAGGGTCTATGGGTGTAACAATGGTATTGATGTCCTCATCATCATCCCCTTCTTGAAATGAAGTTGTCCTCGACGGAAGCTCATCTTCCTCACCCAAATAAGGCTTCAAATCTGCAATGTTAAAAGTGGGACTAACCCCAAAATCTGCAGGTAGCTCAAGTTTATATGCATTATCATTTATTTTCTCTAACACCTTAAAAGGACCATCAGCACATGGCATTAGCTTTGATTTGCACAAATTAGGAAATCTATCCTTACGCAAATGAAACCAAACAAGATCTCCAGGTGCAAACACAACATGTTTTCTACCCTTATCTCCAGCAAGTTTATATTTAGCATTCATACGCTCAATGTTTTCCTTAGTTAACTCATGCATTTTTAAAATCAATTCAGCACGTTCTTTAGCATCAAAATTAACCTTCTCCGAAGATGGAAGAGGCAACAAATCAATAGGTGCACGAGGTAGGAAACCATACACAATTTCAAAAGGGCACATCTTAGTAGTAGAATGCAATGAACGATTATAAGAAAATTCAATCTGAGGCAAGCATTCTTCCCACATTTTCTTATTATTCTTCAAAACAGCCCTAAGCATAGTAGACAATGTTCTATTGACTACTTCAGTTTGTCCATCAGTTTGGGGGTGACAAGTAGTACTAAAAAGCAGTTTAGTCCCCAACTTAGCCCATAAACATCTCCAAAAGTGGCTAAGGAATTTAGTATCACGATCTGAAACAATAGTATTTGGCACACCATGCAAGCAAATAATTTCCTGAAAGAATAAATCAGCAACATTAACAGCATCATCGCTTTTATGACATGGTGTAAAGTGTGCCATTTTCGAAAATCTATCCATGACAACAAATATGCTATCTCTCCCCTTCTTTGTTCGAGGTAAACCTAAAACAAAGTCCATAGATATATCCTCCCAAGGAACACTGGGTACAGGCAAAGGCATATATAAACCATGAGGATTGAGTCGTGACTTAGCTTTTTGACATGTAGTGCAGTGAGCAACAAAACGCTCAACATCCCGTCTCATCTTTGGCCAAAAGAAATGTGTAGCAAGTATGTCCTCCGTCTTCTTCATGCCAAAGTGTCCCATTAATCCTCCTCCATGCGCCTCCTGCAACAACAAAAGACGAACAGAGCTAGCAGGAATGCATAGCTTGTTAGCACGAAACACAAAGCCATCATTAATAACGAACTTGTTCCATGTTCTTCCTTCTTTACAATTCTGCATTACATCTTTAAAATCAGCAGCGACGAGACAAAGCATCAGCAATAAAATTTTGTTTACCCTTCTTGTGTTTAATGACATAAGGGAAAGTCTCAATGAATTCCACCCATTTAGCATGTCTACGATTCAGTTTAGCTTGACTTTTAATATGTTTAAAAGATTCATGATCAGAATGTATAACAAATTCTTTGGGCCATAAATAATGTTGCCATGTCTCTAAAGTCCGAATAAGAGCATATAATTCTTTATCATAAGTAGAATAGTTCAGACTAGACGCACTCAATTTTTCAGAAAAGTATGCAACAGGTTTGCCATCTTGTAATAACACACCTCCTAATCTAATTCCACTAGCATCACATTCAAGCTCAAAAGTCTTATTAAAATCAGGAAGTTAGAGTAAAGGAGCATGTGTCAACTTATCTTTCAATACCGTGAAGGCTTCTTCCTGTGCGGTACCCCAAAGAAAAGGCACATCTTTCTTTGTAAGCTCATTGAGAGGTGCAGCAATTGTGCTGGAATCTCTCACAAAACGCCTATAGAATCTAGCGAGGCCAAGAAAACTCCTCACTTGTGTGACCGTTTTGGGCTGCAGCCAACTCTGAATAGCTTCAATCTTGGCTTTATCAACTTCAATTCCCTATGGAGTAATAACATAGCAAAGAAAAGATACTCGGTCGGTGCAAAAGGTGCACTTCCCAAGGTTACCAAACAAACATGCATCACGTAAAGCAATAAAAATAGCACGTAAATGTTCCAAATGTTCCTCCAAAGATCTGCTATAAATTAGTATATCATCAAAATAGACTACCACAAATCGTCCAATAAAAGCACGTAAAACTTCGTTCATTAATCTCATGAAAGTACTAGGTGCATTAGTTAACCCAAAAGGCATGACTAACCACTCATATAATCCAAACTTAGTTTTAAATGCCGTTTTCCATTCATCTCCCAATTTCATACGAATTTGATGGTATCCACTACGCAAATCAACTTTGGAGAATATTGTAGAGCCACTCAATTCATCAAGCATATCATCTAGCCTAGGAATAGGATGACAATAACGAATAGTAATATTATTAATGCCTCCACAATCAACACACATACGTGATGTACCATCCTTTTTCGGCACTAGAATAATAGGAACATCACAAGGACTAAGGGTTTCGCGTATATAACCTTTGTCGAGAAGCTCTTGTAGTTGACGCATAATTTCCTTCGTCTCCTCTGGATTGGTACGGTATGGCGAACGGTTTGGCAGTAAAGCACCAGGAATTAAGTCAATCTGATGCTCAATCCCTCGAATAGGCGGTAATCCCGGTGGCACGTCTTGTGAAAAGACGTCAGCGAACTCCTTCAAAATGTTAGTGACAGCAGGAGGCAAAGACGAAGGCACGTCCTCGAATGAAAATAATGCCTCTTTGCACACAAAAGCATAGCAAACAGATTTGCTGAAATCTAGCTCATGGATATCAGATTTGGTGGCAAATAAACATGCACTTTTCAATTTAATTTCAGAAGCAACACTAGATGGTTTATTATTAGGCTTCATTTGTTGCTCAAATTATTTTGCCACAATCTGATTTTCACTCTTATTTTTCTCCTGTTTTGCTTTATTAGCTCTATTAATATCATCTTTCAAAATGGAATCAGGAGTCATAGGAAGCAAAGTATTATTTTTATCCTTACGAACAAGAGTATAATTATTGTTTCTACCATGGTGTACATAATTTTTATCAAATTGCCATGGTCTACCAAGTAATAAGGAACATGCTTGCATAGGTACCACATCACAATCAACATAATCAGCATATGTAGAGATACTAAAATGCACACGAATAGTATGTGTTACCTTAACCTTGCCACTGTTGTTGAACCATTGGATGTAGTAAGGATGTGGATGTGGTCTTGTGGTGAGAGAAAGCTTCTCCACCATCTCCATGCTAGCCAAGTTGTTGCAGCTCCCTCCGTCTATGATGACGCACACAGAACGTTCTTTCACAACTCCCTTTGTATGGAACAAATTATGCCTCTGATTTTTCTCAGCTTGTGTGACCTGCACACTCAAAACGCGTTGAGCAACTAAACATTCATACCTGTCAGCATCGTCAGGAGCCATGTATTGCGTCTCATGATCAGAATCATCTCCACCGTGTTCTTCACGTGTAATAAGAGCCAAAGTCTCCTCATCGTAGTCACTAGCGGACTCATACCCACCATCCTCAGTAGCAATCATCACACGCTGAGATTTGCATTCTCGTGCATAATGACCTCTTCCCTTACAACGACGACAAATAATATCACTTGTGTGCCCTGTTGATGCCATGGAAGAAGAAGAGCTCTGTGCAGGCCCGGCAGGTGCGCTCTTGGCAGATAATGGTGGTTGTGCCTGCTTTCTTGTATCACGGCTGGAGATGGCACCTGATGGAGGTGCTGGTGCAGTTGAAGTAGAAGATGCACGCGGTGTCCATGATGAAGGTCGACCTGCAGAAAAGTTAGTTCGCGCCAATGCTTGTCAATCCTGCACTTCACGTTCAGCTTTACAAGCAAGATGAAATAAACGAGTGAGATTAGTATACTCCTTATACTCTAGAATGGTCTAAATCTCTCTATTTAATGCACCCATAAAACGTGCAAGCATAGCTTCATTCTCTTCAACAATACCACATCTAATCATGCCAGTTTGTAATTCCTGATAATATTCTTCTACAGAATTTTTTCCTTGTCTTAAACGCTGCAATTTTTGAAGCAATTCACGTTGATAATATGGTGGAACCCAACGAGTATGCATAGCAGTTTTCAAAGCAGCTCAAGTAGCTGGAATAGGATATAATCTACAATGTTCAGAACTTCAGACCACCATACACATGCAAAACTAGTGAAAGCACAAACATCAGCAACAACCCGTCTCTCCTCGGGATATTGCAAACATGTAGAACGTTGTTCAGTTTCTAACTCCCAAGTAAGATATATATCAAGAACATATCTACCCTCAAATGGTGGAATATTCAATTTTAGTTTAGGAACATGGTCATGATCTCGTACCTGAGGTGGTGGCGCAGGCCTACCATTGCGAATAAATACGTGAGGTCGACCTGCTGGTGGTGGTGCTGGTGGCTCCACGTAGTTCTGATTTTGATCAACCTCATCCTCATAATCACCCACATACTCATCATCCTCCTGGGTACCAGCAGCAGCAGTAGCAGGAGCCAAAGAAGCATCGACAACAGGTACATCAGCACCAGAAGTTTGGCCATCCTCAAGAGGAACACGCTTCGCTCGCCCATACTGATTCGGAAGGGGGCGTTGTTGTTGTTGTTGTTGTTGTTGTTGTTGTTGTTGTTGTTGTTGTTGTTGTTGTTTTTGCAGAGGTGTGATAGGTGCAGCCGGCGGTGGTTGTGGAAAACGCACGAGCAGTTCATTAAACTTGCTATCAAGCTTTGTTTCGAACGTCTTCTCAATGCCATCTATCTTCTCCATGGCCTCATCAAATCTGTTTAGCACATCTTGCACCCGTCCACTCATCATTTGCTGAAATTTATCATGTAGTTGTTTGTTCGTCAAGTTCTCCCAATCAGTCTCATCGGCTTGTGATCCTACCATGGTTAGCAGCAAATAGAAACACACAAGAATATGATCCTACAGACTACTAAGAAGTGGTGGTGGTGTATCACAAACCCGTCAAGCAAATCTCAAATTCTTACCAGTTCTTACCCAGCAGCAGGTGGTGATCGGCAACCGTTGTAGTCAAAACTCTCAAAGCTTGGATAGAGCGATTACCAGGGAGATTCAAACGCATGACGTAGATGTATGTGGAACTGGGAAGGCTTATAATATGGTAGCAAAAAGGGTCAGCAATAATCAATTCAGAGATGCAGAGTTGAATAAACGTTCAACGACGGTACTGTGCTGGTCCTAGGCTAGACTGTACTAGAGACGCGAGCCTAGAACACTAACAAAATCACGACGCTGCACGGAAACAAGGGAGAAGCACACTCTGATTTTTTTCACTCTTTTTTTGCGCTCTTTTTTTGGGCTCCTTTTTTTTGAAAATCACTATAATGGCGAGTGTCTCAAAACTCATCCCAAGTCAAGATAACATGATAGGCACGAAATTTTTTCGACCAATTTTTTTTTGACTGCCCGGACCCAAAAACTGGAAACGGGTCAAAAAAAACTTTCTATAACAGCGACTGTCTCAATACGCTTAGAAACACCTAAAAATAGGATAGCCAGAATTTTTTTTGTCAAGTGCGTTTTTGGAAAATTTTGGGCCTAAACGGAGGGTGGTTTCCGGACTCTTTTTTTTCGAAACCTACTCATGCAAGGAAACACGAATCGGAAATTAGATGGATCTCGAAAACAAACCTAATATGCAAGGAACTCGGATTGGTGCTGGATATATGGTGGTGGTATATGGCAGCGGTGGTGGTATATGGCAGCGGTGGTGGTAGCGGTGGTATTATATGGATATGGATCAGTGGTGGTATATGGATACAGATTGGTGGTGGTATATGGATACGGATTCGGAGCGGTGGTGGTAGGTGGCAGGGGCGATGATGATGGTGCGGTGGCGGCGTGACAACTTATGACCAGAACTCGAAACTCTAAAAGACTAGACGCTAAGACCAGCAACTAGACACGACGATGCAACCGCAAATTCAACAAAGCAAAACCCTAAAAAGATTATGCAAAGGCTCAGATTGGTTTGGATGTGATGAACTAACCCTAATTTTGTGTGTGGCTTTTTCGTGGACTGTAGGTATGAAGAACAAAGTCGATCTAACCTACGAAAAACTGTAAAATCTCACCGAGCAACCTGGAAATCTGATTCCACTTGATAGAGGCAAAGGTGTCCCGTCTTTTGATGAGATGATGGATATCGCTTTGGTGGAAGTCAACTTTGACGATCCGACTACGAACGTGCGAGGATGTCGCGCCTTAGCAATCGCTAAACCAACTTCGAGAGGTTATTGACCACGCCGGAGCACGATCAACCTGACCACGAAGGTCTGTTTCCTGCAGGCAAACGAAGAACAAGCAAGAAACTAAGATTGCAATCTGGATATTGCGAATATAAGAGGAAATCTTTATTGATCAAGGTGGGGTTCTGTGACACCTTTGTCTGGTCGTTGAACACAAACAAAGTACGCGAAGTTGCAGCTATGGTGAACTTTTAATCTAAACAAAACCCAAAGTCTAAACGACGCCCTAAGGGCTGTATATATGGAGGAAGAGGGGGGAATTTCGTGGCCCTTGGAGGAGGGGTCCGAGACCAACCCTAACTCTTGTTTCCCCACACATACGGACTCTAAAAACAGCCTATACTTAAGTATTTCAAAAATACATGGGCCTGGCCCAATAATAAGGTGACACAGCACATAGAATAGCCTCTAGACGAAATGTATGAAGTGGCAGCTTGTATATTTTGTCCAAGGCTTCATGCACTCCTTATGGTGGCTTCAAAGTCCTGAAATCATCACTTGTAACTCCGTTCTTGATCCCCTTGCACATGCCATCAACTCCATGCGTGTTCTTGCTCCAATGTTCATCCTTCTCCAAGCTAGGCCCTTCATTTGTAAGCAAAACAAATGTATCCAAATTAGGCAGCATCATATTCTCATGAACATTAGAATCATTACCAAGAAACGAAAGTACCTGGTAACTTAATTGGCGTGCGTGAGCTCTAGTAATTGGTCCAGTATATGTAACAGTAGGGGTTGTGGGTGCAACAATGGTATTGATGTCCTCATCACGGGCTGGACCTCCGGTTAATAGGTTAGTCCCAAAAATGATATAAATATGTAAAATAAAGCCCATAAATATCCAAAAGGGGTAATATAATAGCATGGAACAATAAAAAATTATAGATACATTGGAGACGTATCAAGCATCCCCAAGCTTAATTCCTGCTCGTCCTCGAGTAGGTAAATGATAAAAACAGAATTTTTGATGTGGAATGCTACCTAGCATAATTCTCAATGTAATTTTCATTATTGGGGCATGAATGTTCAGATCCAAATGATTCAAAATAAAAGTTCATATTGACATAAGAAATGGTGATACTTCAAGCATACTAATCAAAGTAATCATGTCTTCTCAAAATAACATGGCCAAAGAAAGTTATCCCTACAAAATCATATAGTCTGGCTGTTGCTCTATCTTCATCACACAAAGTATTTAATCATGCACAACCCCGATGACAAGCCAAGCCATTGTTTGATACTTTAATAATCTCAAACTTTTTCAACTTTCACGCAATACATGAGCGTGAGCCATGGACATAACACTATATGTGGAATAGAATGGTGGTTGTGGAGAAGACAAAAAGGAGAAGATAGTCTCACATCAACTAGGCATATCAAGGGCTATGGAGATGCCCATTAATAGATATAAATGTGAGTGAGTAGGGATTGCCATGCAACGGATGCACTAGAGCTATAAATATATGAAAGCTCAACAAAAGAAACTAAGTGGGTGTGCATCCAACTCGCTTGCTCACGAAGACCTAGGGCATTTTTAGGAAGCCCATCATTGGAATATACAAGCCAAGTTCTATAATGAAAAATTCCCACTAGTATATGAAAGTGACAACATAGGAGACTCTCTATCATGAAGATCATGGTGCTACTTTGAAGCACAACTGTGGAAAAAGAGATAGTAGCATTGTCCCTTCTCTATTTTTCTCTCATTTTATTTTTTTCTTTTCTTTTTCTTTTTCTCCCTTTTTTTCTTTTTCTTTTTTCCTTTGGCCTCTCTTTTTTTGGCCTTTCTCTTTTTTCTTTTCTTTTTGTAAAGTCCGAAGTCTCATCCCGACTTGTGGGGGAATCATAGTCTTCATCATCCTTTCCTCACTGAGACAATGCTCTAATAATGAAGATCATCACACTTTTATGGATTTACAACTCAAGAATTACAACTCAAAGCTAGAACAAGATATGACTCTATATGAATGCCTCCGGCAGTGTACCGGGATATGCAATGAATCAAGAGCGACATGTATGAAGATTATGAAGGTGGCCTTGCCACAAATACGATGTCAACTACGTGATCATGCAAAGAGCAATATGACAAAAGTAATGCGTGTCATATGAACGGAACGGTGGAAAGTTGCATGGCAATATATCTCGGAATGGCTATGGAAATTCCATAATAGGTAGGTATGGTGGCTGTTTTGAGGAAGGTATATGGTGGTTGTATGGTACCGACAAAAATTGCGCGGCACAAGAGAGGCTAGCAATGGTGGAAGGGTGAAAGTGTGTATAATCCATGGACTCAACATTAGTCAAAAGAACTCATATACTTATTGCAAAAATCTAGAAGTCATCAAAAACCAAGCACTACGCGCATGCTCCTAGGGGGATAGATTGGTAGGAAAAGACCATCGCTCGTCCCCGACCGCCACTCATAAGGAAGACAATCAATAAATAAAATTGTGCTCCAACTTCATCACAAAGCGGTTCACCATACATGCATGCTACGGGAATCACAAACCTCAACACAAGCATTTTTCATAATCACCTCAACTATCATGACTTTAATATCACTACCTCCATATCTCAAAACAATTATCAAGTATCAAATTGATCATGGCATCCAATTCACTTTCTATGATAGTTTTTATTATACCCAACTTGGATGCCTACCATTCTAGGACCAACTTTCTAACCATAGAAAATACCATGCTGTTCTGAAAGACTCTCAAAATAATATAAGTGAAGCATGAGAGACTAGCAATTTCTACAAAATATAACCACCGCCGTGCTCTAAAAGATATAAGTGATGCACTAGAGCAAATGACAAACTACTCCGAAAGATATAAGTGAAGATCAATGAGTAGTCAAGTAATTGTGCAACTATGTGAAGACTCTCTAACATTAAAGCATATCTTGGTATTGTATTCAAATAGCAAGCGAAGCAAAATAAAATGACATTACAAGGATAGCACAACTCACGTGAAGAAGCAAAAATTTAGGTTCAACCGATACTAACCGATAATTGTTGAAGAAGAAAGGTGGGATGCCTACGGGGCATCCCCAAGCTTAGATGCTTGAGACTTCTTGAAATATTATCTTGGGGTGCCTTGGGAATCCCCAAGCTTGAACTTTTGTGTCTCCTTAATTCCTCTGATATCATAGTTTCTCTTTTTTATCAAAAGCTTCATCCACACCAAACTCAACAAGAACTCGTGAGATAGGTTAGTATAAACCAATGGAAAACCTTATCATTTTCTACTGTAACAAATCACTAAAATTATTATTCAACATTGTATACTAAATGCCTCTGCATATTTAATACCCCTATCCTCAAATCACTAAACAAGCAAACATATGCAAACAATGCAACCATAACAGCAATCTGTCAAAACAGTATAGTCTGTAAAGAATGCAAGATTCATCATACTTCCCTAACTCCAAAAATTATGAGAAAATTATTACGCTGTAGAAGATTTATCAGAGCTCATTATGCAAAAAGTTTCACCATTATATCATTCTCTGAATTTTGTAGGGAATTTTTGCAACAGCGGTAAACTTTCTGTTTTCAAACAGCAACATGTATACTAGCAAAATAAGCATGGTAAAGGCTATCCTTGGCATTTTTTTATTGAAAATAAAGATGCAAAACATAATTCGAAATAACAGCAAGCAAATACTAACAAGATAAAATGATGCTCCAAGCAAAACACATATCATGTGGCGAATAAAAATATAATTCCAAGTAAAGTTACCGATGAACGAAGATGAAAGAGGGGATGCCATCCGGGGCATCCCCAAGCTTAGGATTTCGGATATTCTTGAATATTAACTTGGGGTGACTTGGGCATCCCCAAGCTTAGGCCCTTTCCACTCCTTATTCCATAGTCCATCGAATCTTTACCCCAAACTTGAAAACTTCACAACAGAAAACTCAACAGAAAACTCGTAAGCTCCGTTAGTATAAGAAAATAAAACCACCACTTAGGTACTGTAATGAACCTATTCTAAATTCATATTGGTGTAATATCTACTGTATTATAACTTCCATATGGTTCATACCTCCGATACTACTCATAGATTCATCAAAATAAGCAAACAACACATAGAAAACAGAATCTGTGAAAAACAGAACAATCTATAGTAATCTGTATCAAACGTATACTTCTGGAACTCCAAAAATCCTACAAAATTAGGCAGTCCTAAGAAATTCGTGTACCCATCCAGAGCAAAATGAATCAGATCAAGAGCACGTTTCTGTGAATTAACAAAACTAATTTACTGGGTGAAAAAGTTTCTGATTCTCAGCTGGATCAACACAACTATCACCGTAAGCCATCCTAAAGGTCTTACTTGGCACTTTATTGAAACAAAAGCTATAAAACATGATTACTACAGTAGCATAATCATGTGAACACACAAAAACAGTAAGGATAAATATTGGGTTGTCTCCCAACAAGCGCTTTTCTTTAATGCCTTTCTAGCTAGGCAAGATGATGACAATGATGCTCACACAAAAGATAAGAACTGAAACATAACGGGAGCATCATGAAGCATATGACTAGCACATTTAAGCCTAACCCACTTCATATGCATAGGGATTTTGTGAGCAAACAACTTATGGGAACAATAATCAACTAGCATAGGAAGGTAAAACAAGCATAACTTCAAGACTTTAAGCACATAGAGAAAAAACTTGACATTATTGCAATTCCTACAAGCATATGTTCCTCCCCCATAATAATTTTCAGTAGCATCATGAATTAATTCAACAATATAACCAGCATCTAAAGCATTCTTTTCATGATCTACACACATAGAAAATTTACTACTCTCCACATAAGCAAAATTCTTCTCATTCATAATAGTGGGAGTATCATAAGAGACTTGAACACTAAAAATTGTTTCCACATTAAAAGAGTAATGTTCAGAAAAAGGGTGATCATAATCATGACAATATTTGTAAATATAATCATCACTACTTTTTATAGCATAAGTTTCATCACAATAATCATCATAACTAGCAACTTCGTTCTCATCATAATCGATTGAAACCTCTCCCAAGATAGTGGAATCACTAAATAAAGTTGACACTCTTCCAAATCCACTTTCATATTCATCACAATAAAATTCAACATCCTCCAAAATAGTGGGATCACTACTTACTAAAGTTGACACTCTTCCAAACCCACTTTCATCAATCTAATCATCATAGGTAAGAGGCATGCTATCATCATAACAACTTTGTATATCAAACTTGGGATGCTAAAAATATCATCTTCATTAAACATAGCATCCCCAAGCTTGGGACAAACATTAATTTCAGCAAATATATTCTCAAATATTTCATCCTCATCAAACATAGCTTCCCCAAGCTTGGGCCCTTTCATATCATAAGCATAATCACTCTCATCGTTAAAAATATGAATAGCACCAATAGTAAAGCAATTATCATCATCACAATGAGTAGTAGGAGAAACATCATATGGGAGGGATACCTTTCTACCTTTGTTGCTCCTTCTTTTCTTTTTCTTCTTCACATTATGTGTGGGTTCAACCTTCCTCTTTGAGCTCCTTATTGATGAGATTGGTTGAATAGAAAGCTCCTCCTCGTTACCTGATTCATCATAAGAAATAATAGGAGGATATTGGGAAGTATCTTCCCTTTCATTAGTATTCTCATCATCTTCTATTTGCTTTATTTTCTTTAGGTAATTGGCAATATAAGGATTTTCAATGCAATTCACCGCACAAAACATATAAATCGTCTCTAGATCAATATCAAGGAAATGCTCCAGATTAAATTTTGGAATAAGCTTAGTTGCACGTTTCAATTCTTCATAACCCAAAAGCATCTAAGTTCATTGTAATGATCTAGGGAGATCAAATCATCACAATTTTTGGACATGATTAGATCATGAAACAATTTGCATTGGAGATGTAAATGATCACGTTCATGCAAAATTCACAACGGTAAAGATATCTTAAATTCTCCGCACTCTTATCTAGCCTTTCTTGAAACTCTTTAGTTTGTAAATACTTATGCCTCTTGCAATATCTATTTTCCCTATTTTGTGTGTCCATGAAAACCCGATCTACTCCACAAAAATCAACATGCTTATAGGAGACATTTTCATCATAACTAGTGCAATCATCATTAGTACTATGGATACTCAAAGAGTTTATACTAACAACATTGCAATCATGCTCATCATTCAAAGATTTAGTACCAAGCATTTTAATGCATTCTTCTTCTAGCACTTGGGCACAATTTTCCTTTCCATCAAACTCACGAAAGATTTTAAAAAGATGAAGCGTATGAGACAAACTCAATTCCATTTTTTTGTGGTTTTCTTTTATAAACTAAACTAGTGGTAAAACAAGAAACAAAAAGATTCGATTGCAAGATCTAAAGATATATCTTCAAGCACTCACCTCCCGGGAAACGGCGCCAGAAAAGAGCTTGATGTCTACTACACAACCTTCTTCTTGTAGACGTTGTTGGGCCTACAAGTGCACAGGTTTGTAGGACAGTAGGAAATTTCCCTCAAGTGGATGACCTAAGGTTTATCAATTCGTAGGAGGCGTAGGATGAAGATGGTCTCTCTCAAACAACCCCGCAACCAAATAACAAAGAGTCTCTTGTGTCCCCAACACACCCAATACAATGGTAAATTGTACAGGTGCACTAGTTCGGCGAAGAGATGGTGATACAAGTGCAATATGGATGGTAGATATGGGTTTTTGTAATCTGAAAATATAAAAACAGCAAGGTAACTAATGATAAAAGTGAGCGTAAACGGTATTGCAATGATAGGAAACAAGGCCTAGGGTTCATACTTTCACTAGTGCAAGTTCTCTCAACAATAATAACATAGATAGATCATATAACAATCCCTCAACATGCAACAAAGAGTCACTCCAAAGCCACTAATAGCGGAGAACAAACAAAGAGATTATGGTAGGGTACGAAACCACCTCAAAGTTATTCTTTTGGATCAATCTAGTCAAGAGTTCTTACTAGAATAACACCTTAAGGCACAAATCAACCAAAACCCTAATGTCACCTAGATACTCCATTGTCACCTCAAGTATCTATGGGCATGATTATACGATATGCATCACACAATCTCAGATTCATCTATTGAACCAACACAAAGTACTTCTGATGAGGACATCAATACAATTGTTACACCCACAGCCCCTGCTGCTATACATACTGGACCAATTACTAGAGCTCGTGCACGCCAACTAAATTACGAGGTACTTTCGTTTCTTGGTAATGATTCTAATGTTCATGAGAATATGATGCTGCCTAAATTGGATACATTTGTTTTGCTTACAAATGAAGGGCCTAGCTTGGAGAAGGATGAAAATTGGAGCAAGAACAAGCATGGAGATGAGGGCATGCGCAAGGGGAACAAGAACGGAGTTACAAGTGATGATTTCAGGACTTTGAAGCCACCATAATGGGTGCATGAAGCCTTGGACGAAATATACAAGATGCCACTTCATATATTTCGTCCCGAGGCTATTTTAGGTGCTGCGTCACCTTATTATTGGGCCAGGCCCATGTAATTTCGAAATACATAAGTATAGGCTATTTTTAGAGTCCGTATGTGTGGGGAAACAAGAGATAGGGTTGATTTCGGACCCCTCCACCAAGGGCCACGAAATTCCCCCCTCTTCCTCCATATATACAGCCCTTAGGGCATCGTTTAGACTTTGGGTTTTGTTTAGATTAAAAGTTCGCCATAGCTGCAACTTTGCGTACTTCGTTTGTGTTCAACGACCAGACAAAGGCGTCACAGAACCCCACCTTGATCAATAAAGCTTTCATCTTATATTCGCAATATCCAGATTGCAATCTCAGTTTCTTGCTTGTTCTTCGTTTGCTCGCAGGAAACAAACCCTCGTGGTCAGGTTGATCGTGCTCCGGCGTGGTCAATAACCTCTTGGAGTTGGTTTAGCGATTGCTAAGGCGCGACGTCCTCGCACGTTCGTAGTCGGATCGTCAAAGTCGACTGCCACCAAAGCGATAACCATCATCTCATCGAAAAACGGGTTAGTTCATCATATCCTAACCAATCTGAGCCTTTGCATAATCTTTTTAGGGTTTTGCTTTGTTGAATTTGCAGTTGCATCGTCGTGTCTAGTTGCTGGTCTTAGAGTCTAGTCTTTTAGAGTTTCGAGTTCTGGTCATAAGTTGTCACGCTGCCGCCGCACCATCATCATCGCCCCTGCCATCTACCACCACCGCTTATCCGCCACCGCTCCGAATCCGTATCCATATACCACCACCAATCCGTGTCCATATACCACCACCGATCCATATCCATATACTACCACCGCTACCACCACCGCTGCCATATACCACCACCATATATCCACCACCAATCCGAGTTCCTTGCATATTAGGTTTGTTTTCGGGATCCATCTAATTTCCGATTCGTGTTTCCTTGTCTGAGTAGGTTTCGGATTCCAGCAATCTTTTGCCGTCCGTAGAAGAGATTGGTTTCCAAAAAAAAAGAGTCCGGAAACCACCCTCCGTTTAGGCCCAAAATTTTCGGAAAACGCACTTGACAAAAAATTTTCTGGCTATCCTATTTTTAGGTGTTTCTAAGCGTATTGAGACAGTCGCCGTTATAGAAAGTTTTTTTTGACCCGTTTCCAGTTTTTGGGTCCGGGCAGTCAAAAAAAAATTTTGGTCACAAAAATTTCATGCCCATCCTGTCAGTTTGACCTGGGAAGAGTTTTGAGACACTCGCCATTATAGTGATTTTTCGCAAAAAAAAGAGAGCAGCGCAAAAAAAAAGCAGCGCAAAAAAAAAAGAGCGAAAAAAAATTCGAGAGTGTGCTTTTCCCTTGTTTACGTGCAGCGCCGTGATTTTGTTAGTGTTCTAGGCTCGCGTCTCTAGCACGGTCTAGCCTAGGACCAGCACAGTACCGTCGTTGAGCGTTTATTCAACTTTGCATCTCTGAATTGATTATTGCTGACCCTTTTTGCTACCATATTATAAGCCTTCCCAGCTCCACATACATCTACGTCGTGCGTTTGACTTTCCCTGGTAATCGCTCTATCCAAGCTTTGAGAAGTTTTGACAACAACGGTTGCCGATCACCACCTGCTGCTGGGTAAGAACTGGTAAGAATTTGAGGTTTGCTTGACGGGTTTGTGATACACCACCACAACTTCTTAGTAGTCTGTAGGATCATATTCTTGTGTGTTTCTATTGCTGCTAACCATGCCAGGATCACAAGCCGACGAGATTGACTGGGAGAACTTATCGAACAAGGAGCTTCATGATAAGTTTCAGGAAATGATGACTGAACAGGTGCAAGATGTGCTGAACAATTTTGAAGAGGCCATGGAGAAGATTACTGGCCTTGAGAAGACATTCGAAACAAAGCTCGATAACAGATTTAATGAACTGCTTGCGCGTCTTCCACCACCGGCTGCACCTGTCGCACCTCTGCAACAACAACAACTACGCCCCCTTCCGAATCAGTATGGACGAGCACAGCGTGTTCCTATTGAGCCAGGACAAAATTCTGGTGCCGCTGCTACTGCTGTTGGTGCTTCTTTGGCCCCTGCTACTACTGCTGCTGGTACCCAGGAGGATGATGATTATGTGGGAGATTATGAGGATGAGGTTGATCAAAATCCGAACTACGTGCAGCCACCAGCACCACCACCACCAGGTCGACCTCAGGTATATATTCGTAATGGCAGGCCTGCACCACCACCTCAGGTACGAGATGATGTCCATATTCCTAAACTGAAATTGAATATTCCACCATTTGAGGGTAGATATGTTCCTGATATATATCTTACTTGGGAGTTAGAAATTGAACAATGTTTTACATGTTTACAATATCCCGACGAGAGACGGGTTGCTGCTGCTGTTTGTGCTTTCACTAGTTTTGCATGTGTCCGGTGGTCTGAACATTGTAGATTATATCCTATTCCAACTACTTGGGCAGCTTTGAAAACCGCTATGCGTACGCGTTGGGTTCCACCATATTATCAACGTGAATTGCTTCAAAAATTGCAGCGTTTAAGACAAGGAAAAAAATTCTGTAGAAGAATATTATCAGGAATTAGAAACTGGCATGATTCGATGTGGTATTATTGAGGAGAATGAAGCTATGCTTGCACGTTTTCTGGGTGGATTAAATAGAGAGATTCAGACCATTCTAGACTATAAGGAGTATACTAATATCACTCGTTTATTCCATCTTGCTTGTAAAGCTGAACGTGAAGTGCAGGATCGACAAGCATTGGCGTGAACTAACTTTTCTGCAGGCCGACCTTCCTCATGGACGCCGCGTGCATCTTCTACTTCAACTGCACCAGCACCTCAATCAGGTGCCTCCTACAGCCGTGATACAAGAAAACAGGAACAACCACCATTATCTGCCAAGAGCGCACCTGCCGGGCCTGCACAGAATTCTTCTTCTTCCAGGGCATCAACAGGGCACACAAGTGATATTATTTGTCGTCGTTGTAAGGGAGGAGGTCATTATGCGAGAGAATGCAAATCTCCGCGTGTGATGATTGCTACCGCGGATGGTGGATATGAGTCCGCTAGTGACTATGATGAGGAGACATTGGCTCTTATTACACGTGAAGAACATGGTGGAGATGGTTCTGATCATGAGACGCAATACATGGCTCCTGAAGACGCTGACAGGTATGAATGTTTAGTTGCTCAACGTGTTTTGAGTGTGCAGGTCACACAAGCTGAGCAAAATCAGAGGCACAATTTGTTCCATACCAAGGGAGTTGTGAAGGAACGTTCTGTGCGCGTCATAATAGACGGAGGGAGCTGCAACAACTTGGCTAGCATGGAGATGGTGGAGAAGCTTTCTCTCACCACAAGACCACACCCACATCCTTACTACATCCAACGGTTCAACAACAGCGGCAAGGTTAAGGTAACACGTACTGTTCGTGTGCATTTTAGTATCTCTACATATGCTGATTATGTTGATTGTGATGTGGTACCTATGCAAGCATGTTCCTTATTACTTGGTAGACCATGGCAATTTGATAAAAATTCTGTACACCATGGTAGAAACAATCACTATACTCTTGTTCATAAGGATAAAATATTACTTTGCTTCCTATGACTCCTGATTCCATTTTGAAAGATGATATTAATAGAGCTAATAAAGCAAAACAGGAGAAGAATAAGAGTGAAAATCAGATTGTGGCAAAATAATTTGAGCAACAAATGAAGCCTAATAATAAACCATCTAGTGTTGCTTCTAAAATTAAATTGAAAAGTGCATGTTTATTTGCCACCAAATCTGATATTGATGAGCTAGATTTCAGCAAATCTGTTTGCTATGCTTTTGTGTGCAAAGAGGCATTATTTTCATTCGAGGACGTGCCTTCCTCTTTGTCTCCTGCTGTCACTAACATTTTGCAGGAGTTCGCTGACGTTTTTCCACAAGACGTGCCACCGGGATTACCGCCTATTCGAGGGATTGAGCATCAGATTGACTTAATTCCCGGTGCTTCACTGCCAAACCGTGCACCATACCGTACCAATCCAGAGGAGACGAAGGAGATTAGGCGTCAAGTACAAGAGCTTCTCGACAAAGGTTATATACGCGAATCCCTTAGTCCTTGTGCTGTTCCTATTATTCTAGTGCCGAAAAAGGATGGTACATCACGTATGTGTGTTGATTGTGGAGGCATTAATAATATTACTATTCGTTATCGTCATCCTATTCCTAGGCTAGATGATATGCTTGATGAATTGAGTGGCTCTACAATATTCTCCAAAGTTGATTTGCGTAGTGGATACCATCAAATTCGTATGAAATTGGGAGATGAATGGAAAACGGCATTTAAAACTAAGTTTGGATTATATGAGTGGTTAGTCATGCCTTTTGGGTTAACTAATGCACCTAGTACTTTCATGAGATTAATGAACGAAGTTTTACGTGCTTTTATTGGACGATTTGTGGTAGTCTATTTTGATGATATACTGATTTATAGCAGATCTTTGGAGGAACATTTGGAACATTTACGTGCTGTTTTTATTGCTTTACGTGATGCATGTTTGTTTGGTAACCTTGGGAAGTGCACCTTTTGCACCGACCGAGTATCTTTTCTTTTCTATGTTATTACTCCACAGGGAATTGAAGTTGATAAAGCCAAGATTGAAGCTATTCAGAGTTGGCTGCAACCCAAAACGGTCACACAAGTGAGGAGTTTTCTTGGCCTCGCTGGATTCTATAGGCGTTTTGTGAGAGATTTCAGCACAATTGCTGCACCTCTCAATGAGCTTACAAAGAAAGATGTGCCTTTTCTTTGGGGTACCGCACAGGAAGAAGCCTTCACGGTATTGAAAGATAAGTTGACACATGCTCCTTTACTCTAACTTCCTGATTTTAATAAGACTTTTGAGCTTGAATGTGATGCTAGTGGAATTAGATTAGGAGGTGTGTTATTACAAGATGGCAAACCTGTTGCATACTTTTCTGAAAAATTGAGTGGGTCTAGTCTGAACTATTCTACTTATGATAAAGAATTATATGCTCTTATTCGGACTTTAGAGACATGGCAACATTATTTATGGCCCAAAGAATTTGTTATACATTCTGATCATGAATCTTTGAAACATATTAAAAGTCAAGCTAAAATGAATCGTAGACATGCTAAATGGGTTGAATTCATTGAGACTTTCCCTTATGTCATTAAACACAAGAAGGGAAAAGAAAATGTTATTGCTGATGCATTGTCTCGTCGCTATACTATGCTTTCACAACTTGACTTCAAAATATTTGGTTTGGAGACCATCAAAGATCAATATGTGCATGATGCTGATTTTAAAGATGTAATGCAGAATTGTAAAGAAGGAAGAATGTGGAACAAGTTTGTTGTTAACGATGGATTTGTGTTTCGTGCTAACAAGCTATGCATTCCAGCTAGCTCCTTTCGTCTTTTGTTGTTGCAGGAGGCGCATGGAGGAGGATTAATGGGACACTTTGGCGTGAAGAAGACGGAGGACGTACTTGCTACACATTTCTTTTGGCCAAAGATGAGACGGGATGTTGAGCGTTTTATTGCTCGCTGCACTACATGTCAAAAAGCTAAGTCACGACTCAATCCTCATGGTTTATATATGCCTTTGCCTGTACCTAGTGTTCCTTGGGAGGATATATCTATGGACTTTGTTTTAGGTTTACCTCGAACAAAGAAGGGGAGGGATAGCATATTTGTTGTCGTGGATAGATTCTCAAAAATGGCACACTTTATACCATGTCATAAAAGCGATGATGCTGTTAATGTTGCTGATTTGTTCTTTCGTGAAATTATTCGCTTGCATGGTGTGCCAAATACTATTGTTTCAGATCGTGATACTAAATTTCTTAGCCACTTTTGGAGATGTTTATGGGCTAAGTTGGGGACTAAACTGCTTTTTAGTACTACTTGTCACCCCCAAACTGATGGACAAACTGAAGTAGTCAATAGAACGTTGTCTACTATGCTTAGGGCTGTTTTGAAGAATAATAAGAAAATGTGGGAGGAATGCTTGCCTCATATTGAATTTGCTTATAATCGTTCATTACATTCTACTACTAAGATGTGCCCTTTTGAAGTTGTGTATGGTTTCCTACCTCGTGCACCTATTGACTTGTTGCCTCTTCCATCTTCAGAGAAGGTTAATTTTGATGCTAAACAACGTGCTGAATTGATTTTAAAAATGCATGAGTTAACTAAGGAAAACATTGAGCGTATGCATGCTAAATATAAACTTGCTGGAGATAAGGGTAGAAAACATGTTGTGTTTGCACCTGGAGATCTTGTTTGGTTACATTTGCGTAAGGATAGATTTCCTGATTTGTGCAAATCAAAGTTAATGCCACGTGCTGATGGTCCCTTTAAGGTGTTAGAGAAAATAAATGATAATGCATATAAACTTGAGCTGCCTGCAGATTTTGGGGTTAGTCCCACTTTTAACATTGCAGATTTGAATCCTTATTTGGGTGAGGAAGATGAACTTCCGTCGAGGACGACTTCATTTCAAGAAGGGGAGGATGATGAGGACATCAATACAATTGTTACACCCACAGCCCCTGCTGCTATACATACTGGACCAATTACTAGAGCTCGTGCACGCCAACTAAATTACCAGGTACTTTCATTTCTTGGTAATGATTCTAATGTTCATGAGAATATGATGCTGCCTAAATTGGATACATTTGTTTTGCTTACAAATGAAGGGCCTAGCTTGGAGAAGGATGAACATTGGAGCAAGAACAAGCATGGAGATGAGGGCATGCGCAAGGGGAACAAGAACGGAGTTACAAGTGATGATTTCAGGACTTTGAAGCCACCATAATGGGTGCATGAAGCCTTGGACGAAATATACAAGATGCCACTTCATATATTTCGTCCCGAGGCTATTTTAGGTGCTGCGTCACCTTATTATTGGGCCAGGCCCATGTAATTTCGAAATACATAAGTATAGGCTATTTTTAGAGTCCGTATGTGTGGGGAAACAAGAGATAGGGTTGATTTCGGACCCCTCCACCAAGGGCCACGAAATTCCCCCCTCTTCCTCCATATATACAGCCCTTAGGGCATTGTTTAGACTTTGGGTTTTGTTTAGATTAAACGTTCGCCATAGCTGCAACTTCGCGTACTTCGTTTGTGTTCAACGACCAGACAAAGGCGTCACAGAACCCCACCTTGATCAATAAAGCTTTCATCTTATATTCACAATATCCAGATTGCAATCTCAGTTTCTTGCTTGTTCTTCGTTTGCTCGCAGGAAACAAACCCTCATGGTCAGGTTGATCGTGCTCCAGCGTGGTCAATAACCTCTTGGAGTTGGTTTAGCGATTGTTAAGGCGCGACGTCCTCGCATGTTCGTAGTCGGATCGTCAAAGTCGACTGCCACCAAAGCGATATCCATCATCTCATCGAAAGACGGGACACCTTTGCCTCTATCAACTTCAAAGAGTGCCCCAAAGTTTCTACCGGAGAGTCAAGACGAAAACGTGTGCCAACCCCTATGCATAGGTTCATTGGCGGAACCCGCAAGTTGATCACCAAAACATACATCAAGTGGCACGTGATATTCCATTGTCACCACAAATAAACACGGCAAGACATACATCAAGTGTTCTCAAATCCTTAAAGACTCAATCTGACAAGATAACCTCAAAGGGAAAACTCAATTCATCACAAGAGAGTAGATGGGGAGAAAGATCATAAGATCCAACTATAATAGCAAAGCTCGCGATCCATCAAGATCGTGCCATAGAGAGAACACGAGAGAGAGAGAGATCAAACACATAGCTACTGGTACATACCCCAGCCCTGAGGGTGAACTACTCCCTCTCGTCATGGAGAGCGCCGGGATGATGAAGATGGCCACCGGTGAGGGATCCCCCCGTCCGGCAGGGTGCCGGAACGGGCTCCCAAGAGGTTTTTGGTGGCTACAGAGGCTTGCGGTGGCGGAACTCCCAATCTATCTTGTTCATCTATGTTTTTAGGGTACGTAGGCTTATATAGGCGAAAGAAGTCGGTCGGGGGAGCCTCGAGGGGCCCACGAGAGGGTAGGGCACGCCCAGGGGGGTGGGCGCGCCCCCCTGTCTCGTGGCTCCCTCGATGATCCCCTGGCTTGCACTCCAAGTCTCCTGGGTCATAATCTTCCAAAAAATCACGTTGCCAAAGGTTTCATTCCGTTTGGACTCCGTTTGATATTCCTTTTCTTCGAAATACTGAAACAGGCAACAAAACAACAATACGGGCTGGGCCTCCGGTTAATAGGTTAGTCCCAAAAATGATATAAAAATGTAAAATAAGGCCCATAAATATCCAAAAGGGGTAATATAATAGCATGGAACAATAAAAAATTATAGATACGTTGGAGACGTATCAGTGTGCATATACCGTCCAATTGGGACATATTTCGTCCAAGAGAAAGTGGTGTAGGGACAAACTCTTGGGGTCCGGAAAATAAGCATATCATGGCTGAAGTAGAGAAGAACACTGAGTTGCTTCACCAAGCTCTTCGAGAGATTCACAGTTTAAGAGAGGCACTCAGAGATATATTGGACAAGATCGCCACTATTTTGTCACCACCACCTCCTTCTTCATCACCAAAAGAAAATTGAGTATCGGGTATGGGCACACCCCTTGGCTTTCGCCAAGCTTGGGGGAGGTGCCCCGATATCGTATCGCCTCCACTATCTTTTGCCTTTACTTTTCTTAGTTCGATCCATAGTTATCTTTTGCTTTAGATGAATAAAAGTTTAGTTCGATCCTCTCTTTTTGAGAGTTTGCTTAGTGATCTATCCTTGTAATCATGTGCGAGATATATAATAAAGTTTAGTTTGAGTTTTGCTTCTTTTACTTTCATGTTTCAATAAAAAGAAAGGAAATAAATGAAAAATACCATATGCTAACCTTATGGTAAGTAATGACATCACATAAGGAAAAGTATAAGTAGAAAATTTTATTGTAGATTGACAAACATAACATTAGTCAATGAGGCAACTCATGAAAGAATTAATAAGGGAAGAGAAGATTCACATGCAAATACACTATCCTAGAAATATTTTTTTGATTGTGAGCACCCGTCAAAATATTATATGCCAAAATTGTTGACGTTAGACAAGGAAGACAATGTAATGATTTATGTTTGTTCATATTCACGCAGAAGCGATATTGTCACAGATCCTTCAACATGTGGTGTTTGCATCCATCTTTGCTAGCCAAAAATTCCGCACCAAGTAGAGATACTACTTGTGCATCCGAAACCCCTTAAACCCAAATCTTGTTTTGAGAGTCCACCATACCTACCTATGGATTGAGTAAGATCCTTCAAGTAAGTTGTCATCGGTGCAATAAGGCAATAAAAATTGCTTCTAAAGTGTTAGATCTTTTAGTGTAAGAGAAAATTGAGCGTTGTACAAACTTGTGATGGTGAAGAATAAAAGCGACAGACTGCATAATAAAGGTTGCCATCATAAGGGGCAATATAACGTGACATTCTCTTGCACTAAGGGGTCGAGCATACAAACAAAAAGAGCATGGCAACCTCTGCTTCCCTTTACGAAGGGCCTATCTTTTACTTTTATGTATTTACTTTCATGCAAGAGTCAAAGTTCTTCTCTCTATTCCTTTTTATTTTCTCTTTTGGCAAGCATCATGTGGTGAGGAAATATCTAGGCACATATATCCAGCTGAATATGGGTAACATGAATTATTATTGTTGACATCACCCTCGAGGTGGATACGTTGGGAGGCGAAACTATAAGCCCCTATCTTTCTATGTGTCCGGTTGAAATGTTTTGCTCATGTGTACGCGGTGAGTGTTAGCAATCATAGAAGACTATATGATGGTTGAGTATGTGGACTTGCCTAAAGGCTCCGATCCATGACCCTTCCTAAAAAGATGATGAATTGTGTTAGCAATCATAGTTTGTTTGTTTCCAATAGGGTTTATACTTTGTACTTCGATGTTGTGATGAATTGTTACTTATTCATGAGAAGTCTATGATAAAAGTCTATGATAAAAGTTCCATGGTGAAAGTTTTATGTTAAAGTTTGTTGCTGTCATAATAAGTTGCATGATGCTTCTATGTCCATATTTTGTTTTTATCATCACCTCTCTCTCTAAGCATGTGGACATGTTTTTGATTTTGGTTTTCACTTGAGGACAAGCGATGTCTAAGCTTGGGGGAGTTGATACGTCCATTTTGCATCTTGTTTTCCTACTATTATTTATGTTGTTTTATTGCATAATAATGCCTTTTGGAGTTATTCTAATGCCTTTTCTCTCATAATATGCAAGATGCACACAAAGGGGGAGAATTCCGGCACCTGGAAATCTGGACCTGAAAAGGCTACGTTAGGCTACCTATTCTGCACAACTCCAAATGAGCTAAAACTTCATGAGAATTTTTTATAGAATGAATGATAATTATTGGAGCCAATAAGTACAAAAGGGGCCCCACCAAGTGGGCACAACCCACTTGGGTGCGCCAGGGAGCCTAGGCGTGCCCTGGTGGGTTATGCTCACCTCGGCCCACCTCCGGTGCCGCTCTTATGGTACATAAGTCATTTTGACCAAGAAACAATTAGTAGAGGACTTTCGGGACGAAGCGCTGCCGTCTCGAGGTGGAACTTGGGCAGGAGCACTTTTGCCCTCCGGGGAGCGATTCTGTCGGGGGAACTTCCCTCCCGGAGGGGGAAATCATCGTCATCATCATCACCAACAACTCTCACATCTTGGGGAGGGAAATCTCCATCAACATCTTCAACAACACCATCTCCTCGCAAACCCTAGTTCATCTCTTGTGTTCATTCTTTGTACCAGAACTATAGATTGGTGCTTGTGGGTGACTAGTAGTGTTGATTACATCTTGTAGTTTATTACTATATGGTTTATTTGGTGGAAGATTATATGTTCAGATCCATTATGCTATTTAATACCCCTCTGATCTTGAGCATGATTATCATTTGTGAGTAGTTACTTTTGTTCTTGAGGTCATGAGAGAAATCATGTTGCAAGTAATCATGTGAACTTGATATGTGTTCGATATTTTGATGATATGTATGTTGTGATTCCCTTAGTGGTGTCATGTGAACATCAACTACATGACACTTCACCATATTTGGGCCCAAGGGAATGCATTGTGGAGTAGTTATTAGATGATGGGTTGCGAGAGTGTCAGAAGCTTAAACCCTGGTTTATGCGCTATTCCATAAGGGACCGATTGGATGCAAAAGTTTAATGTTATGGTTAGAATTTATTCTTAATACTTTTCTCGTAGTTGCAGATGCTTGCGAGGGGGTTAATAATAAGTAGGAGGTTTGTTCAAGTAAGAACAACACCTAAGCACCGGTCCACCCACATACCAAATTATCAAAGTAGCGAACGAATTGAACCAACATGATGAAAGTCACTAGATGAAATTCCCATGTACCCTCAAGAACACTTTGCTTATCATAAGAGACCGTTTTGGCCCGTCCTTTGCCTCAAAAGGATTGGGCTACCTTGCTGCAATTTTTTTACTACTACCATTACTTGCTCGTTACAAATTATCTTGTTATCAAACTACTCTGTTACTTACAATTTTAGCACTTGCAGACATTACCTTGCTGAAAACCACTTGTCATTTCCTTATGCTCCTTGTTGGGTTCGACACTCTTACTTATCGAAAAGGCTACAATTGATCCCATATACTTGTGGGTCATCAAGGAGTAGGGTTTTACACCGCAAGGTGGCCCAAGCCTGGGTAAACTACTGTGTTTATCTTCTTCCCTGCTCGCACGAACTCAACGAGGCTAGCCTGTGGGGTGGTGAGCTTGAGGCCGGAGCTGGTTGAGATCTTCACACACACGCCAGAGTTCGACCTTCTTGGGTCAGCGGAGCCCTGAATCCAACATTTGGCGCGCCACGTAGGGGCGTGTCGGAATCCTCCTTCCAGTTTTGCCCTGTCTCCGCTTTTTCGCTCCCATGGACGACGAGCGCCGAGTCCGCGCCGAGCGCCGGGCTGCTCGCGTCGCCCAGATAGCGCCCGTGGGCCGCGGTGTCCCATGCTGCTCTGCCTCTCCCGCAGCTAACGGTGTCATTGACCCTGCTGCTCACGAGCAGTAGGATTCGTTGCTGCCACCCTTCGTGCGGCGCGATGGCTGCACCGCCACTCCACATCCCACTCCCGCCACAACATCGTCCTCCCATGTTCACCGCGGGCTGGTGAACATGTAGGCTGCGCTGCTCATGGCGTGTGAGCTGCTGTGCTACCGCCCCGCCAACGACTGGCTTGGCTGCATTGCCGAGCTTGTCAACACCGCCAGCAAGGTCCCCACATCGTCCCACTTACTCCGTCCCCCGCCATCCTAGGTGGGCAACGTATCCCATGGCGCTCCTCTGAAAGCACAAGTGCTCACTGGGTGATTTTGGTAATTAATGTCAACATATCTCTCTTTGGACTAATGTTTTTACCTAGTGTATTTCAGACAAGTTCAACAATGGCGTGGAAGGGACAAGAGGATGTGGTACCCCTTCACGATGTCTAAGACATGCATTGGCAAAAGCTCAAGACTCTTCATTTATATTTTAGTGATCCAAGATCACATTGAGTCCATAGGAAACCAATACTATTAAAAGGGGATGAGGTGTTGCTTAATGGCTACTTTCTCAAAATGCTTAGCGATATTGCTCCAAAGCCCTCAACCACTTTCTCATTCCAAATATGTCCAAAACCCAAAGTCAAACCTGGCCCCACCGAAACTTCCTATCCGGCGCCACTGAGTTCATTTGACATAGCCACTGCCAGAAACCCTAACAGTCCAGTCAAGGATCTCGGTTTTACCAAGATGGCCTTGCAAACTCTTTGTTGCCTGTTGCAATTATTTCGGTCTCAGCAAATCATGCAATCGGTCCCACCAAGTTCGCTTGACATTCACTCTGTTGCCTTATTGCTTCACTTTGGTCCAACCGAGTTGATGCAATCGGTGCCACCGAGTTGATGCAATCAGTGCCACCTAGTTGATCTTTGCCCTAGCTCTAGCACATCGTCCTACCGAGTTGTTCCAGTCGGTCCCATCGAGATTCCTAATGTTCACATTTTGAACTGAATCGGTCTCACCGAGTTCTTCTACTCGGTCTGACTGAGTTGGGTCAAATGTGTGTAATGGTTGGATTTTGTGTGGAGGCTATATATATCCCTCCACCCCCTTCCCCATATGAGAGAGAGCCATCAGAACGTGCCTACACTTCCAGCTTACATTTTCTGAGACAGAACCACCTACTCATGTGTTGAGATCAAGATATACCAATCCTACCACAAGAATCTTTATTTCTAGCCTTCCTCAAGTTGCTTTCCACTCAAATCATCTTTCCACCATATCCAAACCTATGAAAGAGAGTTGAGTGTTGGGAAGACTATAATTTGAAGCACAAGCGCAAGGAGTTGATCATCAACACAACATCTATTACCTTTTGGAGAGTGGTGTCTCCTAGATTGGTTAGGTGTCGCTTGGGAGCCTCCGACAAGATTGTGGAGTTGAACCAAGAAGCTTGTAAGGTCAAGAAGATCGCCTACTTAGTGAAGATCTACCCGAGTGAGGCAAGTCCTTCGTGGGAGATGGCCATGGTGGGATAGACAAGGTTGCTTCTTCGTGGACCCTTCATGGGTGGAGCCCTCCGTGGACTCATGCAACCGTTACCCTTCGTGGCTTGAAGTCTCCATCAACGTGGATGTATGAGAGCACCACCTATCGGAACCATGCCAAAAATCTCCGTATCTTCGTAGCATTTTCACACTCCAATCCCATCCCTTTACTTTCTTGAAATTAGCATGCTTTATTCTTTCCGCTGCTCATACTCTTGTCATGCTTGCTTGAAATGTATTGTGATTGCTAAAACTTGTGCTAAAACTCCACCTCAACTTGAACGACTTAAAAACTGCCACTTTTACTTGTTGAGGGTCTAATCACCCCCCTCTAGACCCATCTTCTTGATCCTTTCAATTGGTATCAGAGCATTGGTTTCCATTGCTTTGGTCTGATCACCATTGGAGGAATATGGATGAGTCTACGATTGGGAGTATTAAACGTAGAGTGCCTGGTTGACGGAGAGTTCTATAGTTCTTGGAAGAATGAGATGGTTGAGATTTTCAATGAATATAATTTGAACAACTATATTACTAGCCCATATGTGCCCCCTTTTGATCCTTTGCATCCTACCCTCGATGAGTATCTTGACATGACCCACAATCTTAGAACTATTGATCTCATCATGAGAGGACTGCCTAGGAATTTGCTTGCATGTTTGCCTATATTTGAATGTGCTTATACTATATGGAAATATCTTGAGGAACACTTTCCAAACTATTCCTTGAAAAATCTAGATGAGATTCTTCAAAAGTCCATTGCTTTTCATAAAATGAATCTGAGTGATCCTAAATTTGATGATTGTCTATTTGAGCTCCATGACCTTATGCATGCCAAAGGAGATGTTGGAGTCATTAGTAGCATCATCTCAAAAATCATTTGAATTCACAAACATGCACATCGTCATGGTCATAAATCTAATGAATCACTCTCTGTAGGTGATGATCATTCACATGATGACACTGAGCATGGGTATTATGATGCAGATGATGATAGTGACTTTGATCTCGATTCAATGAGACACTTTGGTCTTATGGCTAACCTTTGTGGTTACATGGCCAGAGGAAAAGAATGGGTTCTGGATAGTGGATGTACTGATCATATGACCGGAGATAAGGACTTGTTTCGTGAGTTTGCTGAGAACGACGCCCCCCGCAAGCATGTCATTTTTGGTGACAACTCAAAGGGCAAAGTAGTTGGCCTTGGTAAGGTGGCCATCTCCCATGATAGCTCCATTTAGAATGTTATGCTCGTTGAATCTCTAGGTTATAATCTACTTTCTGTATCTAGACTAGCTGACTTTGGTTTCAATGTTCTTTTTACTGAAGTAGACTGCCAAGTGTTTCGAAGAGATAATCATAATATGGTCATTACCGGTATTCATAGAGGTGATCTATACATTGTTGATTTTACTAAGAAAGCTCAACCTCGTACTTGCTTTATTGCAAAATCTTCTAAAGGTTAGTTATATGCATAGAAGGTTAGGTCATGTGGGCATGTGAAATCTTAATAAGCTTATTAAAGGTGATCATATCCTTGGTGTTAAAGATGTCATATTTGATAAGGATAGACTTAGCAGTGCTTGTCAAGCAAGAAAACAGGTTGGAGGAAGTCATCTCGTGAAGAACATCATGACCATGAGAAGACCACTTGAGCTACTTCATGTGGATCTTTTCGATCCAAATGCCTACAGGAGTCTCGGTGGTAACTCGTTTGGTTTGGTCATTATTGATGACTTCTCAAGATTTACGTGGGTGTTCTTTCTTGATGATAAATTGCAGGTCCAAAAGATCTTTAAGAACTTCGCTAGGAAGGCCCATAACTAGTTTGAAGTGAAGATCAAGAAGGTTCAAAGCAACAATGGAACGGAGTTCAAGAACGTCAATGTGGATACCTTTCTTGATGAAGAAGGGATTTCACATGAGTTGTCGGCTACATACACACCTCAACAAAATGGAGTTGTTGAGAGGAAGAATCGGACACTTATTGAGATGGCAAGAACTATGCTTAACGAATACAAGACACCAAGACACTTGTGCGCGGAAGCGGTTGAGACAGATTGTCATGCTAGAAATCAACTATATCTTCACAAGATTCTCGGCAAGACGGCATACAAGCTTCTCACCGGTGACAAACCCCAAGTTAGATACTTTTGAGTATTTGGCTCAAAGTGTTTCATTCTTGATAAACATCGCCACTCGAAATTTGCTCCTAAATCTCATGAAGGTTTCCCACTCGGTTATGGCTCAAACTCTCACACTTACCGTGTCCACAACAATTTCACCCGAAAGGTTGAAGAGACAGTAGATGTGAAGTTTAATGCATACAATGGCTCGCAAGTAGAGCAATTGCCAATTTATGTAGGAGATAAAGATCCTTTGGAAGCAATTCAAGACTTGTCTATTGGCAAGATTCGCCCAACGGAGGTGAAGGAGAGTACTTCATCCATTCAAGTGGAAGCCTCAAATTCACATCAAGGTGAACCACAAGTTGATTTGGAGGCATCCATAAGAGTGGAACACGTCAAGACAGAAAAAAAATGAGAAAGTACAATAAGACGAACCATGTCGACCTTCCTATCCACCTCCACAAGAGAACGACAACGCCAACAACAATGAAGGAGGACAATAAGAAGAAGAAGACAATGAAGAGGATATTCCACCCCAGCCCAAACAAAAGCTCTCATGAGTTAGAGAAAGAGTCACAAGAGACCATCCCGTCGAACAAACCTTTGATGATATTCAAACCAGGAGAATTACTCGCTCTAAAACTCGTTTGGCTAACTTTTGTGAACACTACTCATTAATTTCTGGTATTGAACCTATGAAGGTTGAAGAAGCTCCTGAGGATCCGGATTGGGTGAACGCTATGCATGAAGATCTACACAACTTCGAGAGGAATCAAGTGTCGACATTGGTTGAAAATCTCGACGACAATCACAATGTCATTGGAACAAAATGGGTGTTTCGACATAAGCAAGATGAGGATGGACAAGTTGTATGCAACAAGGCCCGTCTTGTCGCCCAAGGCTACACTCAAGTCAAAGGTATACGCATCTTACTTGCTTATGCCAACCACCATGATATCACTTTATACCAAATGGACATTAAAAGTGCTTTTCTAAATGGAGAAATTATGAAGGAGGTCTATGTTAAACAACCTCCCGGCTTTGTTAATCCTAAGAAACCTAATCATGTCTACAAACTTCACAAAGCTCTTTGTGGTCTTAAACAAGCTCCTAGAGCATGGTATAAATGCTTTACCAAGTTCCTCATTGAAAAAGGCTTTGAAATTGGGAAGATTGATTCTACACTTTTTACTAAAAGGGTTAATGGTGAATTATTTGTGTGCCAAATTTATGTGGATGATATTATATTTGGTTCTACAAACCCCCATTTTAGTGAAAAGTTTGGAAGGCTGCTGTAGGAGAAGTTTGAGATGTCTATGATGAGTGAACTCAAATTTTTCCTTGGTTTGCAAATCAAGAAAACTAAGGAAGGTACCTTTGTTTCTCAATAAAAGAATACCAAGGATCTTTTCAAGAAGTTCAACATGCAAGAAAGAAAAGGTATGAAAACACCCCAGCCTACTAGTGGACATCTTGACTTGACTAAGGATGGCAAACCAGTTGATCAAAAGGTTTACTGTTCTATGATTGGTTCATTGTTATATCTATGTGCCTCCCATCCCGATATTATGCTAAGTGTGTGCATGTGTGCATGATATCGAAAGAATGCCATCTTAAGGCTATGAAACAGATAGTAAGATACTTAATTAATACACCAAACTTTGGCATTTGGTATCCTAAGAGGTCATCTTTTGATCTTGTTGGCTACTCCGATTCGGACTATGCCAGTGACAAGGTTGATAGAAAGTCCACTTCGGATACTTGTCAATTTATTAGTATACCTCTTGTGTGTTAGTGAAGAAAATATGCCCTAGAGGCAATAATAAAGTTGTTATTTTATATTTCCTTATTTCATGATAAATGTTTATTATTCATGCTAGAATTGTATTAACCGGAAACTTGATACATGTGTGGATACATTGACGAAATATCGTGTCCCTAGTAAGCCTCAACTAGACTAGCTCATTGATCAAAGATGGTTAAGTTTCCTAACCATAGACATGTGTTGTCATTTGATAAACGTGATCTCATCATTAGGAGAATGATGTGATGGACAAGACACATTCATTAGCTTAACATTATGATCGTTCAGCTTTATTGCTATTGCTTTCTTCATGTCAAATACTATTCCTTCGACTATGAGATTATGCATCTCCCGGATTCTGGAGGAATTCCTCGTGTGCTATCAAACGTCACAATGTAACTGGGTGATTATAAAGATGCTCTACAGGTATCTCTGAAGGTGTTTGTTGGGTTGGCATAGATCAAGATTAGGATTTGTCACTCCGAGTATCGGATAGGTATCTGTGGCCCCTCTCGGTAATACACATCATAAGAAGCCATGCAAGCAAAGTGACTAATGAGTTTGTTGTAGGATGATGTATTACAGAACGAGTAAAGAGACTTGCTGGTAACGAGATTGAACTAGGTATGAAGATACCGATGACCGAATCTCGGCCAAGTAACATACCGATGACAAAGGGAATAACGCATGTTGTCATAACGGTTCGACCGATAAAAATCTTCATAGAATATGTGGGAGCCAATATGAGCATGCAGGTTACGCTATTGGTTATTGACCAGAGAGGTGTCTCAGTCATGTCTACATAGTTCTCGAACCCGTAGGGTCCGCACGCTTAACGTTCAATGGCAATATTGTATTATAGGAGTTATGTGATTTGGTGACCGAATGATGTTTGGAGTCCCGGATGAGATCACGGACATGACGAGGAGTGTCAAAATGGTTGAGTGGTAAACATTGATACATAGGACGATGGTATTCGGACACTAGAAGTGTTCTGGAGGTTACCGACTACATGTCGGGTCATTGAAAAGGAGTTTCGGGTAACCCCGGCAAATATATGGGCTTAATGGGCCGAGGGAAGGACAGACGAGCCCACAAGGGGCTGGTGTGCCCCTTTCCCTGGCCGCAGGCCCTAGGTGAAGGAAAGGAGGGGGTGCCACCTCTTCCTGCCTTTCCCCCTTGGTGGGAGAAAGGAAAGGGGGGGGGGGGCGCCACCTCCTCCTTCCTTCCCCTTATTGCCAAAAGAAGGAGGGGGGGGGGCGTCGGCTTAGGGCAGGAGCCCAAGTAGGATCCCTCCTACTTGGGGCGCCCCTATGGCTGCTTCCTCTTCCTCCCACCTATATATATGAGGGGGGGTGCCTAGAACACACAACAATGATATCTGTTAGCCGTATGCGGTGTCTCCCTCCACAGATTACACCCTCGGTCATATTCTCGTAGTGATTAGGTGAAGCCCTATGCGGATCACTTAACCATCACCGTCACCACGCTGTCATGCCGACAAAACTGATCTATTTCCTTGACACTTTGCTGGATCAAGAGTTCGAGGGACGTCATTGATTTGAACGTGTGCAGAACTTGGAGGTACCGTATGTTCGGTGCTTGATCGGTTGGAATGAGAAGAAGTTCGACTACATCAACCACGTTGTCAAACGCTTCTGCTTTCGGTCTACGAGGGTACGTAGACACACTCTCCCTCTCTTGTTTCTATGCTTCTCCTAGATAAATCTTGCGTGAGCGTAGGATTTTTTTTGAAATTGCATGCTACATTCCCCAATAGTGGCATCCGAGCCAGGTCTATGCGTAGATGATATGCACGAGTAGAACACAAAGAGTTGTGGGCGGTGATCGTCATACTGCTTACCACCAGTGTCTTATTTTGATTCGACGGTATTGTTGGATGAAGCGGCCCAGACCAACCTTACATGACCACGTTCTTGAGACTGGTTCCACCAACAGACATGCAACTAGTTTAGCATAAAGGTGGCTAGCGGGTGTCTGCTTCTCCTACTTTAGTTGAATCGAATTTGACTGCGGCCGGTCCTTGTTGAAGGTTAAAACAACAAACTTGATTAATCACTGTTGTGGTTTTTGTGCCGTAGGTAAGAATGGTTCTTGCTAGAAGCCCGTAGCAGCGACGTAAAACTTGCAACAACAAAGTAGAGGACGTCTAACTTCTTTTTGCAGGGCATGTTGTGATGTGGCATGGTCAAGACATGATGTGATATACGTTATTGTATGAGATGATCATGTTTTGTAAAAGTTATCGGAAACCGACAAGAGCCTTATGGTTGTCTCTTTATCGTATGAAATGCAAACACCATCTAATTGCTTTACTTTATCACTATGTGTTAGCGATAGTTGTAGAGGCAATAGTTGGCGAGACGACCACGACACAACAATGGAGATCAAGGTGTCAAGCCGGTGACGATTGAGATCATGACAATGCTTTGGAGATGGAGATCGAAAAGCACAAGATGACGACGGCCATATCATGTCACATATTTTGATTGCATGCGATGTTTATCTTTTATACATCTTATTTTGCTTAGTATGACGGTAGCATTATAAGATGATCCCTTAACTAAAATTTCAAGGTATAAGTGTTCTCCATGAGTATGCACCGTTGCAACAGTTCTTCGTGCTGAGATACCACATGATGATCGGGTGTGATAGGGTCTACGTTCACATACAACGGGTGCAAGACAATTTTGCACATGCAGAATACTCGGGTTAAACTTGACGAGCCTAGCATGTACGGACATGGCCTCGGAACACTTGAGACCAAAAGGTCGAACGTGAATCATATAATAGATATGATCAACATAGAGATGTTCACCATTGATGACTACCCCATCTCACATGATGATCGGACATAGGTTAGTTGATTTGGATCACGTTACACTTAGATGACTTGAGGTATGTCGATTTAAGTGGGAGTTCTTAAGTAATTTGATTAATTGAACATAATTTATCATGAACTTAGTCCTAATAGTATTTGCAAATTATGTTGTAGATCAATAGCCCGCGTTGTAGCTCCCCTATGTATTTTGATCTGTTCCTAGAGAAAACTAAGTTGAAAGATGATAGTAGTAATGATGCAGACTGTGTCCGTGATCTGAGGATTATCCTCATTGCTGCATAGAAGAATTATTTCCTTGATGCACCGCTAGGTGACAAACCTATTGCAGGAGCAGATGGAGACGTTATGAACGTTTGGCAAGCTCGATATGATGACTACTTGATAGTTTAGTGCGCCATGCTTTACGGCTTAGATTCCGGGCTTCAAAGACATTTTGAACGCCATGGAGCATATGAGATGTTCCAAGAGCTGAAATTGGTATTTCAGATGCATGCCCATGTCGAGAGGTATGAGACCTCTGGAAAGTACTTTGCCTACAAGATCAAGGAGAATAGCTCAGCTAGTGAGCGTGTGCTCAGAATGTCTGGGCACTATAATCGCTTGAATCAAGTGGGAGTTATCCAGATAAGATAGTGATTGACAGAGTTCTCTAGTCACTATCACCAAGCTACTAGAACTTTGTGATGAACTATAATATGCAAGGGATGACGAAAACAATTCCCGAGCTTTTCGCGATGCTAAAATTGGCATAAAGTAGAAATCAAGAAAGAGCATCAAGTGTTGATGGTTAACAAGACCACTAGTTTCAAGAAAAAGGGCAACGGAAAGAAAGGGAACTTCAAGAAAGAATGGCAAGCAAGTTGTCACTCCCGTGACAAAGCTCAAAGCTGGACTTAAGCCTAAAATTGAGTGCTTCTACTGCAACGGAAGTGGTAACTGGAAACGGAACTACCCCAAATATTTGACGGATAAGAAGGATGGCAAAGTGAACAAAGGTATATTTGATATACATGTTATTGATGTGTACCTTACTAGTCCTCCCAGTAGTCCCTGGGTATTTGATGCATGTTCAGTTGCTAAGATTAGTAACTCAAAACAGGAGTCGCAGAATAAATGGAGACTAGTTGAGGGTGAAGTGACGATGTGTGTTGGAGGTGGTTCCAAGGTTGATATGATCATCATCGCACACTCCCTATACTTTTGGGATCAGTGTTGAACCTAAAGAAATGTTATTTGGTGTTTACGTTGAGCATGAACAAGATATGATCGTGTTTATCACAATACGGTTATTCATTTAAGACAGAGAATAATTTTTATTCTGTTTACATGAATAAAACCTTCTATGGTCATACACCCAATGTTAATGGTTTATTGAATCTTGATCGTAGTGATACACATATTCATAAAAGATGCAAAGTTGATAATGATAGTGCAACATACATGTAGCACTGCCGTTTAGGTCATATTGGTGTAAAGCACATGAAGAAACTCCATGCTGATGGGCTTTTGGAATCACTTGATTATGAATCATTTGATACTTGCGGACCATGCATCATAGGCAACATGACTAAAAATCCATTCTCCAGAACAATGGAGAGAGCCAATGACTTATTGGAAATAATACATACCGATGTATGCGGTCCGATGAGTGTTGAGGCACGCGGCGGGTATCATTATTTTCTGACCTTCACAAATGGTTTGAGCAGATATGGGTATATCTACTTAATGAAACACAAGTCTAAAACATTTGAAAAGTTTGAAGAATTTCAGAGTGAAGTGGAGAATCATCGTAACAAGAAAATAAAGTTTCTACAATCTAATCGCAGAAGCATATATTTGAGCTACGAGTTTGGCCTTCATTTAAAAAATGTGGAATTGTTCACAACTCACGCCACCTAGAACACCACAACATAATGGTGTGTCCGAACATCGTAAACATACTTTATTAGATATGGTGCGATATCTGATGTCTCTTACCGATTTACCACTATCATTTTGGGGTTATGCATTAGAGACAACCGCATTCACGTTAAATAGGGCACCGTCTAAATCCGTTGAGACGACACCATATGAACTATGGTTTGGCAAGAAACCTAAGCTGTCATTTCTTAAAGTTTGGGGTTGCAACACTTATGTCAAAAGGCTTCAGCCTGATAAGCTCAAAGCCAAGTCGGAGAAGTGCGTCTTCATAGGATACCCTAAGGAAACGATTGGGTACACCTTCTACCACAGATCCGAAGGCAAGATCTTTGTTGCCAAAAATGGAACCTTTCTAGAGAAGGAGTTTCTCTCGAAAGAAATGAGTGGGAGGAAAATAGAACTTGATGAGGTAATTGTACCTTCTCTCAATTTGGAAAGTAGCTCATAAGAGTAATCTGTTCCCGTGATGCCTACACCAACTAGAGAGGAATCTAATGACGATGATCATCAAACTTCAGATCAAGTTACTATCGAACCTCGTAGGTCAACCATAACACGATCAACACCAGAGTGGTACGGTAATCCTGTTCTGGAAGTCATGTTACTAGACCATGACATACCTACGAACTATATATAAGCTATGATGAGCCCAGATTCCAATAAATGGCTTGAGGGCATGAAATCTGAGATAGGATCCATGTATGAGAACAAAGTGTGGACTTTGGTGGATTTGCCTGATGATCGGCGACCCATATAGAATAAATGGATCTTCAAGAAGAAGACTGGCGCTGATGGTAATGTTACTGTCTATAAAGCTTTACTTGTCGCAAAAGGTTTTCGACAAGTTCAAGGAGTTGACTACGCTGAGACTTTCTCACCCGTAGCGATGCTTAAAGTCCGTCCAAATCATGTTAGCAGTTGCCACATTTTATGAAATCTGGCAAATGGATGTCAAAACTGCATTCCTTAAATGGATATCTCTAAGAAGAGTTGTATATGATGCAACCAAAAGGTTAGTCGATCCTAAAGGTGCTAACAAGATGTGCAAGCTCCAGTGATCTATCTATGGACCGGTGCACGCATCTTGGAGTTGGAATATGCGCTTTGATGAGGTGATCAAAGCATATGGTTTTATACAGACTTACAACGAAGCTTGTATTTACAAGAAAGTGAGTAGGACCTCTGTAGCATTTCTGATATTATATGTGGATGACATATTGTTGATTGGAAATGATATAGAATCTCTGGATAGCATAAAAGGATACTTGAATAAGAATTTTTCAATGAAAGACCTCGGTGAAGCTGCTTACCTATTGGGCATCAAGATCTATAGAGATAGATCAAGACGCTTGATAAGATTTTCAATGAGTACATACCTTGACAAGATTTTGAAGGAGTTCAAAAATGGATCAGTCAAAGAAGGAGTCTTGCCTATATTGTAAGGTGTGAAGTTGAGTAAATACTCAAAAACCTGACCATGACAGAAGATAAAGAGAGAATGAAAGTCATTCCCTATGTCTCAGCCATAGGTTCTATAAAGTGTGCCATGCTGTGTACCAAACCTATTGTGTACCTTGCCATGAGTTTGGCAAGGGGGTACAATAGTGATCCATAAGTAGATCACTAGACATCGGTCAAAATTATCCTTAGTTACCTTAAATAGGACTAAGGAAATGTTTCTCGATTATGGAGGTGATAAAGAGTTCGTCGTAAAGAGTTACGTCGATGCACGCTTTGACACTGATCTAGATGACTCTAAGTCTCAAACTGGATACATATTGAAAGTGGGGGCAATTAGCTAGAGTAGCTTCATGCAGAGCTTTGTAGAAATAGAAATTTGCAAAATACATAAAGAACCGAATGTGACAGACCCGTTGACTAAACTTATCTCGCAAGCAAAACATGATCACACCTTAGTACTCTTTGGGTGTTAATCACATACTGATGTGAACTAGATTATTGATTCTAGTAAACCTTTGGGTGTTGGTCACATGGTGATGTGAACTATGGGTATTAATCACATAAAGATGTGAACTATTGGTGTTAAATCACATGGCAATGTGAACTAGATTATGGACTCTAGTGCAAGTGGGAGACTGAAGGAATATGCCTTAGAGGCAATAATAAAGTTGTTATTTTATATTTCCTTATTTCATGATAAATGGTTATTATTCATGCTAGAATTGTATTAACCGGAAACTTGATACATGTGTGGATACATAGATGAAATACCGTGTCCCTAGTAAGCCTCTACTAGACTATCTCGTTGATCAAAGATGGTTAAGTTTCCTAACCATCGACATGTGTTGTCATTTGATAAATGGGATCACATCATTAGGAGAATGATGTGATGGACAAGACCCATTCGTTAGCTTAGCATTATGATCGTTCAGTTTTATTGCTATTGCTTTCTTCATGTCAAATACATATTCTTTCGACTATGAGATTATGCAACTCCCGGATACCAGAGGAATGCCTTGTGTGCTATCAAATGTCACAACGTAACTGGGTGATTATAAAGATGATCTACATGTATCTCTGAAGGTGTTTGTTCGGTTGGCATAGATTGAGATTAGGATTTGTCATTCCGAGTATCAGAGAGGTATCTCTGGGCCCTCTCAGTAATACACATCATAAGAAGCCTTGCAAGCAAGGTGACTAATGAGTTAGTTCTAGGATGATGTATTACGGAACGAGGAAAGAGACTTGCCGGTAACGAGATTGAACTAGGTATGAAGATACCGACGATCAAATCTCGGGCAAGTAACATAGCGATGCCAAAGGGAATAACATATGTTGTCATAACGATTCGACCGATAAAGATCTTCGTAGAATATGTGGGAGCCAATATGAGCATCCAGGTTCTGGTATTGGTTCTTGACCGGAGAGGTGTCTCGGTCATGTCTACATGGTTCTCAAACCCATAGGGTCCGCATGCTTAACGTTCGATGACGATATTGTATTATATGAGTTATGTGATTTGGTGACCGAATGATGTTCAGAGTCCCGGATGAGATCACGGATATGACAACGCGTCTCGAAATGGTCGATAGGTAAAGATTTATATATAGGGCGATGGTATTCGGACAACAGAAGTGTTCTGGAGGTTACCAGGTACATATTGGGTCACCGGAAAGGAGTTTCGGGCAACCCCGAGAAATACATGGGCTTAATGGGCCGAGGGAGGGATAGACCAGCACACAAGGGGCTGGTGTGCCCCTTTCCCTGGCCCCAGGCCCTAGAGGAAGGTAAGGAGGGGGCGCCACCTCTTCCTGCCTTTCCCCCTTGGTGGGAGAAAGGAAGGGGGGGCGCCACCTCCTCCTTCCTTCCCCTCACTGCCAAAAGAAGGAAAAGGGTGGCGGCCTAGGGCAGGAGCGCAAGTAGGATCCCTCCTACTTGGGGTGCCCGTAGGGCTGCTCCCTCTCCCTCCCACCTATATATATGAAGGGGGGAGGTTCCTAGAACACACAACAACAATATCTGTTAGCCGTGTGCGGCGCCTCCCTCCAAAGATTACACCCTCGGTCATATTCTCGTAATGCTTAGGCGAAGCCCTGCGCGGATCACTTCGCCATCACCGTCACCACGCCGTCGTGTTGAAGGAACTCATCTAATTCCTTGACACTTTGCTAGATTAAGAGTTTGAGGGACGTCATCGAGCTGAACATGTGCAGAACTCGGAGGTACCGTACGTTCGGTGCTTGATGGGTAAGAACGAGAAGAAGTTCGACTACATCAACCGCGTTGTCAAATGCTTTTGGTATACGAGGGTATGTAGACATACTCTCCCCCTCTCGTTGCTATGCATCTCCTAGATAGATCTTGCGTGAGTGTAGAATTTTTTTGAAATTGCATGCTACGTTCGCCAACACTTAGTCCTCTAAGAAGCAAAACTCGATATCCTTATCTACTACCGAAGCGTAATACATTGCCACCCGATCATGTAGTGCTCAATTACTTTAGATAACCCAAACCCTTAAGGATTATGGTATACATGTGAGACATGTTCCGTTGCTTTGTGACAATGGAAGTGCTATTAAGATTGCACACAATCCCGTGCAACATTCTCGAACTAAGCATATTGAAGTTCGTCATCATTTCATTCGAGATCATGTTGCTAAAGGAGACAACAATCTTAAGCATGTTCGTACCGATAAGCAATTGGCGGGTATATTCACTAAACCGCTTGATGAGAAAGTATTTTGCCGTTTGAGAGGTGAATTGAATATCATTGATGCCTCAAACTTGGAGTAGAAACTCCATTTGGATACATGCAATGCACGAGCCTTTTATCACTAATTCTTGATATTTCTCTTATGATGATGATCATATGTCTTGGATCTCTACTTGTACCCTTGCATGTTATCTAACCCTTGTGTGGATGAACCCAAATCTATGGGATTGCAAGTCACTTACATTTTGAGCAATCTCTACATCACCAAGTCTCTATGATATGGTTGTTGATAAGGAAGCATGAACTCACTTGACATATCCTTTGACAACCTCACTATATCAGATTTCATTTGGTATCAAGTTTCATTTTTGTCATTTTGGATACACAAGTGCTCTTCCTTGCAAGACTAACCCATGTAGGAAGATGAACTCAACTTACTAGTGGTGTTCCGAACTCTTGATGGACAACATCAACCTTGAGCATCCAACACAAGTTCAACTACATGAGCAAGAACTAAACCGCAACCCAAGATATGTCATTCCATCTTAGAGAAGCTTTGCTCCAAGACATGAGTCAAAGCAACACAACAAGATGTGAATACATCAAAATGCTTAAACAAAAAATGGTAACCCCATTTTGAGCTTAAATGATGAGTATGACCTACGATCAAGTGCTATCACTTGACTCCTTAGTCAATATACTCTAACATAGTGACATTGTAGCCACCCCCCTCTCTAGATGAAGTTCTGTAGTGTTCCTTTGCTCATTCACTGTGTGTTCTTGGTATTTTCTCTCCCTAAACCCAAAAAAACTTCATCTAGATCTCTTTTCTATCTCCATTCTGTGTTTAATTTATTATTATTATTTTTCACCAGAAACAGTAGGAGTACCTCCCATTGTAGTATATATTAAGTTAAATTAGTGACACTGTACATTGTAATTACAATCCATCCCCCTTTGGGGGTGGGATGGAAATGCTATCTTACAAGGATGCAAGGATGAGTGGAATGTATTGTTTGCGTTCGTCCCTAACCCTATGGATGAGCAGGAAAAAATCAGCCTTAAGTCTATCCAACCAGGAGGTTTTGGAGGGTATGATCCTTCTAAAGTGCTTGTTATTGCGCTCCTTCCATATACTCCAAGCGGCTAACAAAAATAACTCCATAAAAAGTGGCCGATTCCAGTTTTCTTTTGCTTTGGAGATGTTGTGTAATCTTGTGTTGCCCGAAAGCCAAGAGAGACCAATGTGGGACCAGCAGTCAGAGCTGAAATGGCACTCGAAGAAGAGATGCTCCAACGTCTCTTCAATTTGTAATCCATAAAGAATGCAATCATGAACATCTCCAATATTGTAATGTCGTCATTTAAGCATGTTCCTAGTGTTAAGACGGTCAGAGAGTAGCAGCCACCCGAAGACTTTGATTTTCATGGTTGACTTAGATTTCCAAATCCATCTGAAAGCTTCATGTGCTTGAATTTCTCTGAAGTAGAATGTATAGTATTGTTTTGTAGTGAAGATGCTGGTGTCCCAAATGTATGTCTACTGGTCAAGCTCATTGGAAAGCTGAACCTCCCTAACCTCAGATTGTAGCTATCTCAGTTCTGCATGCGCCTGTGGGGAGAGTGGTAGATGAAATGCCTCTTGTAAGGTCGTGATGCCGAAGAATTCCTTGACAGACAGATCCTCATTTATGACGTAGGAAATTCTGTGTTTAATTTATTGCAAATCTTTCTACCAATTCCTTGCAAATCTTTGTGAGATTTCATTTGCTAAGTTAGTTGAGATGACAAATTTTTTACTTTGTGTTGAACTCGGTGAGGGAGTCCTGGACTAAGGGGTCGTCGGACAGCCGGGCTATATACTTGGGCCGGACTACTGGGCTAAGAAGATACAAGATAGAAGATTTCTTCCCGTGTCTGGATGGGACTCTCCTTTGCGCGGAAGGCAAGCTTGGCTCTTCGGATGTGTAGATTCCCTTCTCTATAACCGACTTTGTGTAACCCTAGCCCCCTCCGATGTCTATATAAACCGGAGGGTTTAGTCTGTAGAACAACAATCATAATCATAGGCTACTCTTCTAGGGTTTAGCCATTACGATCTCTAGGTAGATCAACTTTGTAATACTCATATTCATCAATATCAATCAAGCAGGAAGTAGGTTATTACCTCCATAGAGAGGGCTCAAACCTGGGTAAACATTGTGTCCCCCGCCTCCTGTTACCATTACCCTTAGACGCACAGTTCGGGACCCCCTACCCGAGATCCACCGGTTTTGACACCGACATTGGTGATTTCATTGAGAGTTCCGCTGCGTTGTCACCAGAAGGCTTGATGGCTCCATCAATCATCTACAACAATGCAGTCTAGGGGGAGATCTTTCCCCCGAACAGATTTTCGTATTCGGCGGCTTCGCACTGCGGGCCAACTCGCTTGGCCATCTAGAGCAGATCGATAGCTACGCCCTTGTCCATCAGGTCAGATTCGGAAGCTAGAATTTTGTGGCCGATATCCGCGGAGACTTGATCTTCGACGAATTCGAGCCGATGACGGTTGTCCCCTGCCACCATGATGAACATGACCAAAATCTGTCATCTAGCCGTGCTCTGGAGATAGCACCCATAACCGCTCTAGCCCGATCCGGAACGGACCGCGCCGTCCGAGGACGGGAGGCTCAACCCCGCCATGGAAACCGCAGACTCAGCGGCGCTTGAGCCGCACACAGACCCAACATCAAGCTGGGCTTGTATCGCTGGAACCTCGGAATCGTCTCCGGTGATAGGTTTTGGAGCACGTGCATCCGCACCCATCGAACCTGATTGGGTGCCGATCTTAGAATTCAGCTCCGCGGACATCTTCCAGCACTCGTCTCTTGGCGATGTGTTAAACTCATTGAAATCCCTCTCCTTGTCAGGGTACTCCCGGTCGAACTACGTCCAACTCGAATGGGAAGCAGACGATGAAGAACTTCATTTCCCACCCACCGCCCACTTCATTGCCACTGTCGAGGACTTAACCGACACGCTCGATTACGGCTCCGAGGACATCGATGGTATGGACGACGATGCTGGAGAGGACCAGACACAAAAACCACCACCCATAGGGCGATGGATGGCTACATCCTCATACGATATATACATGGTGGACACACCTAAAGAGAAGGAGGCCAACGGCGATAACGGTATGCCTATCGATGAACCTCCCAAGCGTCAGCGTTAGAAGCGCCGACCTCGATCCGTCAAAAGGAAAAACAGCAACATTGTCACGAACGACGATGATAACCTGGACCAAGCCGAGGACCCCGCAGACCCAGCGTTGGAGCAGAACGTGCGAGAGGACGGCAAACACAATCTGGGGATGTTGTCTGACCACAGCGATGCCGAAGATAGCAACTATCAACCTATCTCCGAAGAGGAGATCAGTTTGGGCGACGACTAATTTGTTGTCCCAGAAGAACCATTAGAACAAGAACGCCTCCATCAAAGGCTTATCGCCACTGCAAGGAGCCTGAAAAAGTAGAAGCAGCGGCTTAAAGCCGCACAGGATATGCTCAATGACAGATGGAACGAAGTGCTAGACGCTAAGGAGAAATACGATGGTAATCGCCAAACAAAGAGCTATCCTAAGCATAAGCTGCTACCCGAATTCGACGACGAGGCTATTACGCCTATACTGCCGAAAAAAATACGGCTGACAAGCCGAACCGACCACCTCGTGGTCGAGATAGAGCGGCTAGCAATGCCGCACACAAACCTGCACCCCCTCCCCGTAAAGGAAGGGAGGTTGCAGCTCAAGACGAGACACACGATCAACGTAAAGACCTGGACAAAAAGGCTGGCAGAACTAGGTCCATCTATGGATCTAGGGAACGTGCTCCTATACAGGATCACGATTATCAAACCAAATACGCCGGTCACTTACCAATTTGGAACCAATACCGAACATTACAACTATCGGACCCACGCCATGACACAGCCAAATACAGGGGTGCCGCACACCCCCTGTGCTTCACAGATGAGGTGCTGGAAAACGATTTTCCAGAAGGGTTGAAACCTGTAAACATCAAGGCATATGATGGAACGACGGACCCGGCAGTTTGGATAGAAGACTTTATTCTTCGCATCCACATGGCTCGCGGAGATGATCTCCACGCCATCAAATACTTATCCCTGAAGCTAAAAAGACCAGCTCGGCACTGGCTAAAAAGCCTCCCTGAAAACTCCATCAGAGGCTGGGAAGAACTTGAGGATGCTTTTTGGGCCAATTTCCAAGGGACCTATGTCCGGCCCTCGGATGCAGACGATCTAAGGCACATAATCCAGCAACCCGGAGAATCAGCCTGCAAGCTTTGGAACTGGTTTCTCACTAAGAAGAACCAAATCATCGACTGTCCAGACGCCGAAGCCTTAGCGGCCTTCAAACACAATGTCCGGGATGAATGGCTAGCCAGGCACCTTGGCTAGGAAAGCCAAGAACAATGGCAACCTTAACTACACCGATGACCCGCTTTTGCGCAGGCGAGGACAACTGGCTAGCTCATAGCAGCACCAGTGACCCCGACACATCAGAAGTCAGGGATGGCAATGGAAAACCACAATGCAACAAAAACAAACGTTGGAACAATGAAGAATGCCCAGACAATACAGCGGTAAACACCGGATTCAGGGGCTCCAGACCCGATCAATGGAAGAAGCCATTCAAAGGCAACAAAGACGGCCCATCCAGCCTGGATAAAATCCTAGACAGGCCCTGCCAGATCCACGGCACTCCTGATAAACTATCCAATCATACCAACAGAGAATGTTGGGTCTTCAAGTAGGCTGGCAAACTCAACACCGAACACAAAGGGAAGGGACCTCAGAGTGAAGACGAGGATGAATCTAGCCAGCCGAACATGAGGGGACAGAAGAAATTTCCACCGGAGATATAACCAGTGAACATGATCTATGTCACTCATATCCCAAAGAGGGAGCGCAAGCGCGCACTTCGAGATGTCTATGCCGTTGAGCCCGTCACCCCCAAATTCAACCCATGGTTGGCCTGTCCGATCACCTTTGATCGCAGGGATCATCCGACTAGTATCCATCATGGGGGTTCGGCTGCCCTAGTGCTTGACCCAATAATCGATGGATACCACCTTACTTGAGTCCTTATGGACGGCGACAGTAGTCTCAATGTGATATATCAGGACACCATCCGCAAGATGGGGATAGGCCCATCAAGAATCAAGCCAAGCAGCACTACCTTTAAAGGAGTTATATCGGGCCTAAAAGCCTGCTGCATGGGCTCTCTAACATTGGATGTTGTATTCGGCTCCCCCGACAACTTTCGAAGTGAAGAACTAATCTTCGACATTGCTCCGTTCCGAAGTGGCTATCATGCACTACTCGGAAGAACGGCCTTCGCCCGTTTTAATGCGGTCCCGCATTATGCTTATCTAAAACTCAAAATGCCTGGACCACGTGGTGTCATTACGGTTAGTGGAAATACGGAGCGCTCTCTTCATACAGAAGAACACACGGCGGCTCTAGCAGTCGGAAGACAAAACGGCCTATTCAAGCCGAGCAGCTCATCGGTCATTAAGACCGCAGACAAAGCTAAACATGTCCAGCGCACACCTCAGTGCGGAAGCTCAACTAAAACCGAGCTCGATTAGTAGCTACGCCCCCATCGACCGCCCCATAAGGAGATAGCACACGTGCCACATATACATAAATATACACTCAAAACTCCTTGGGTGGCGATGGGGGCACACTGCACACAAAAGGTCCATAGTTCGGCTCGACCCTATTCGGACTCCACAAGTTATATTTCACGGTTCATTAAAATGAACCGGCTTTGCTTACGGCCACACCAGATTCTTCTTCCTGGTTTTTTCTCCTTTTTACAGATGGCCACCACACTATACCCTTCAAGGACACCTCACAATGGAGAAAAAGGCGCAGCCGTGTAGCAGGGCCCCGCATTAAGGTTTCTTTTTTAGATTAAGACCCTGTGTAAACCTTTTTTTATCTCTCTTTGTTTTATATTTTCCTAGCGTGTAAAATGTCCAAGAAAGATATCGGCATTACCTGTAAATATACGGCTCGCTGTACTAAAGTGGATGTTCTAGAAGCAGCTTGGTTCGTATTGTGTTTTGAGATTCTGCTCTCACCACCTGTGCTCTTTCCCCACGTCGGATTGCCACACGTGCCTTGACACCAGGGTCTATCACCAGGGGCTGTATTCAGCCCGGTGTATATTGTAAAGTCCGAACACCTATAGGGAGTGTTCAGCGTCGCGAGTTTGGCCTTATATGCATCAGCTCCGAATCATGTCTTTGGTCAATAGGTGGGCTGCCCGGCTCCTGTGCTTACTACCTTATGTTCCGCTATATCGGCTAGGGTAGTAAAGGGAGAACTACTGCGATTGTGTCCTGGTTCATCCGGATGAGCACCTCAGTAGAGAAAGCTGAAAACTGACTGTCATGATGCGGCGAGAGCTGGTCAACCACTCGATGACTAAGCAGAATCTTCGCGATTCCTTCCGCATTAACGAAGGACCGTTTTTCCGGTCACGTATGTAAATGCACCGTATTCGGATAACCGCGGACATACCAGGGGCTATATAGTAGCCCCAACATCAAACTCTATGGCTAAGTGAAAGTGTTAAAGCCCTATAGTCCGATTGCCTAGTTCGCCGCACTAACACCTCCTTAACAGACCAAGACGTTGGGTCAAGCGTGATCAAGTGCTTTTCCGAACACCCCCGTGTTAAACGCGAGGGGGCTGAAGCCGACGACTACAAACTTTCAGATTATATAAAAAAATAGGGCCGCATAGGAGGCACCAAAACTTTTCGGGCAAAAAGTATAAAAACATAGCCTTAAATATATCATAATATTGTTATTACAATTTCGATACAATTCGCTCGAACATAATATCTTTCGAGCACTGATCCTCTATTAAGCGGGCACCTTCTAGGACATCTTCAAAGTAATGTTCTAGCATGTTAGGGTCCTTGCCTTCGGGTGGACTCTGCGCTGCAATATCAGTGGCCTTCATCTTCACCCAATATGTCTTGACATGGGGACGGGTCATCCGTGCACCTTCTATGCATGTTGACCGCTTAACAACATCGATACACGGCACCGCATTAACAAGTTGCTGCACCAAACCGAAATAACTATCTGGAATGGGCTCAGTTGGCCACAACCAGGCTATGACGTCCTTCATGGCAGTTCCGGACATCTTGTGGAGCTCGGCCCATTGGGCCATCTGTTCGTTCAACAGTGACGCTTTGGCGTGTCAAATTGTGACCAAAATAGCTTTTCCGTCGCATGTCCTTCTTGCGCGTGGAAAAACTGATTCACATCGGCAACACTCTTCCGCAGGTCCATAAAGGCGTTTGGAGAACTCCACAGTTGATTAAGCGGAGCATACTTCGGATCGCCAAACTTAGTTTGCAATAAAAAGGGCTTACCGGCCGCGATCTGTCCGGCTTGTTGGATCTCCTCCCGAGCTGCTCTTGACTCAGATCGGGCTTCCTTGGCCTCTTGTAAGGCCTTGTCAAGATCGGCCACTTTGGCTTTGTTATCTTTCTCAATAACTTGACATCGGCTAGTGGCATCCTTCGGCTCAAGTGCCATAGTAGATATTCTCTCCTCGCACTGATGCCGAGCAGTCTGCTTGGCCGTTAATTCGGCGGCTACCTTTTCGGCAGCCGCGTTACTCATCCCGGCTTGCTCGTTGGCCCAGGCAAGTTCCGCCCAAAGGGTCTCAACTGCGGCGGCAGTATCTGTAGTTATGCATATACAAATTATCAGTGTCATGCTCATTTCATAATGCTAGCATGTACTGAAGGCCCCAAAGACATACCCTGCACCTCGTCGAGCCGCCTATTAATAAGCGCGATGTCATCATCTGCCACATCAACTTTTTGCTTCAGATGTGCTACCTCTATAGCTTGGGTAGTCGCCACAAATGTAACAACCTGTGTTTCAATTAGTCAGATCATTTCTTGGGCATATATTTTTGGTTCTCTGATCGCATCCCTTTGGATGTCAACCCGAGTCTCAGGGGCTACCATCTATACACAGGTGCAATTCGCATTTCTAACATAAATGAAATTACACTATGTGCCTCGAAACCTCTTAGTAGGCTCGTAAAGGCTTCATTCAATCCTCTTTTCACGGACCGAACTCTTTCAACCACCGTACCCATCAAGGTACGATGTTCCTCTAAGACGGACGCATGTTGCAATATGTCCATCAATGTATCCAGTGCCTCCGGATCCGGAACAGGTGGCGTTGTCCCTCGGAACTTCGATATTCCGGGACTTTTGTTGCTAGTCCCTGTGCGGGCCGCACACCCCGGACTGGCGGCCGAAGCATTACCTTCAGGCCCGGCCTTCACGGCCCCCCGCACCACTTGTTGATCGGGAAAAATCCTCCAGGATGACACCTCGGTATCATTTGCCTTATCAGGCAGGGAGATCTGTGGAGGCGTCTCGCTCTCCATCATCTCTGAAAGAAGATCCCCGAAGAGGAGGATTGTTGAGGAGGGCTGCGTACCGAACTACAAACATATATTTTAAGTGTTACCCTCACAGCCGGGAAAGAACGGGATATGTGTAAAACACCCTGGTTCACTTACGATTTGGCCGAGGGCCTATCTTTGCAGAGTGACTGTATGTCAACGTCGCCCCCTGACTGAGATACCTTCCCCCGCTTAGAAGCTTCTCTCTTTGAGTCTTCGGAGGTGGTCCTCTTCTTCCCATGAGGAGAAGGGATGTTAGTTTGCCCTTTCCTTCCACCTTTGGAAGTGGAAGTTCCAATCTCCCCGGACAAATTGCCTGGTGTGCCTCTAGAATGGAGGCCACCTTGGGCCTCTTCGTTCTCCTCCTTACCTTCCCCCACCGGCACTTGATATGGCGCCGGAGCCAGCATCCTTGTTAACACCGGATCGACAGAGTCTTCGGGAAGTGGAGCCGAACACCTAATTCTCTCCGCCTTCTTTAGCCAGCCCTGGCCGAGTAGGGTTTTATCAGTACATTGCTATGAGTGATTTGACTAAACTGTGTTCGGGAGTCAAATACTTACCGGAGTATCTGGATGATTGCAGTCAAGACCGAGGTCTTCTGTAGTATCCGGCCACTATTTTTGTGCGTCAAAGAATAAATTCCACATCCCTCTGAGCATTGTGCCGGAGAAGTGTTGAAGGGTCCAAGGACCTTCCGGATTGAACTCCCACATACAGAGAGGACGCCGCTGGCATGGAATTATCCGGCGGACTAGCATTACTTGGATGACATTAGTGAGACCGGTGCCTTTTTTAATGAGGCTCCGAATGTGACTTTGCAATGTTTGCACTTCGTCAATAGAACCCCAGTCCAGCCTCTTGTTGACCCACGATGCAAGCTGAAGTGGAGGGCCAGATCAAAACGCAGGTGTAGCTACCCACTTTTTACCACGGGGTTCGGTAATGTAAAACCACTCCCGTTGCCATAGGTCAGAATATTCCGCGAAGGAGCCCTTTGGACAAGGAGAACTGGTGAGTTTTCTTATTGAAGCACCTCCGCACTCTGCTTGTTTCCCGTCGATTTCCTTTGGCTTCACGTTAAAGGTCTTAAGACATAAGCTGAAATGTGGGGAAATACGGAGGAAGGCCTCACACGTGATGATGAACACCGAGATGTGGAGGAAGGAGTCTGGAGCTAGATCATGGAAATCTAGTCCATAATAAAACATGATCCCTCGAACGAAGGGATGAAGAGAAAACCCAAGCCCCTGGAGGAAATGAGAGATAAACACGACCCTCTCATTGGATATGGGAGTAGGAATAACCTGCCCTTGAGCAGGAAGCCTGTGGAGGATTTCCGCAGTCAAGTATCTTGCCTCCCTGAGCTTCAAGATATCCACCTCTCTGACAGAAGAGGCCATCCACCGGCCTTGAGGGCTGTATCCGGACATGGCTGGAAGCTCAAAGCGACTGGATTGACCCTTTGGTGTTGGAACTTGAGGTGGGAGGTGGAGGAAAGAACTAGCATGGAAGGAAAAGGACAGGCCTTAGCCCCTTTATAAAGGCGATGAATATCAAACGTCCCCTCCGCGACCTTAAAACATGCCTATTCCCAAGGAATCATACCAACGGAACAGTTGGGTTACCCACGCCCGTGTTGATGGAAATCCCGCAATAAGAGGACACGATCTCTGCTTTGACAAGACGTGCCAATGAAAACCGCCTCTCGAAACATGGAGTGGAAGGTTAGAAAACAATTCAGAATAATGGCCGGGTGATGACATAATGTCATGCTACCAAAATTGCCAGCTGAGTGGATTCGTGATATATTATACTCTCTACAGTTGTGTGTGGAACTTGTCTTGCAGAACCGGACACGATTCTTGTGTTCGAAATCTACTTTCAAGTATTCGGAGAAGGAACCTGCCTTGTAATGCCGATGACAATTGGCGCGCTCGACTCATTGTCATTGAAGCTTGGTTCAGCGGCTACTGAGGGAGTCCTGGACTAAGGGGTCCTCGGACAGCCGAACTATATACTTGGGCCGGACTATTGGGCTATGAAGATACAAGATAGAAGATTTCTTCCCGTGTCCGGATGGGACTCTCCTTTGCGCGGAAGGCAAGCTTGGCGATTCGGATATGTAGATTCCTTTCTCTGTAACCGACTTTGTGGAACCCTAGCCCCCTCCGGTGTCTATATAAACCGGAGGTTTAGTCCGTAGAACAACAATCATAATCATAGGCTAGACTTCGAGGGTTTAGCCATTACAATCTCGAGGTAGATCAACTCTTGTAATACTCATATTCATCAAGATCAATCAAGCAGGAAGTAGGGTATTACCTCCATAGAGAGGGCCCGATCCTGGGTAAACATTGTGTCCCCCGCCTCCTGTTACCATTAGCCTTAGAAGCCCAGTTCGGGACCCCCTACCCGAGATCCACCGGTTTTGACACCGACACTCGGTCTCTCTGATTCAAACCTATCGGCTTGACCGAATGCAAGGTCTCCTTGTGAATAGTTCATCAGTACAACCGACATGAACTAACTCGGTTACATCGATAAGTACCTTCTGTGACTGTCATTTCGGAGCCACCGATGGAAAAGCATCGACATCACCTATTTCAACTTCGAGAAAATGTTTTGCCATTTCTTTCTAGATATTTTCTTCAACTCCACTCAATGATTCTTTCCTCTATGAGCATCATAAGCTATTCACTACCTTGTAGTGATTATCCAAGACCACACCTACTTCACTCATGCTCCAGAAGTACCCTTCTTGGAAATTAATGTCAAAGGGGGAGAGAGCACATCAAAGCTTATCATATGAGCACATCTAAGCTCTTCCAGATGCTGGGCAACAAAGAGGAGAGAAGTCACATGTCTTTAAGAGGGGAAAGACATGCCGATATGCTTGATCTTAGCTATTGCTAATATTCTTCTTGCTCTGATTATGGTTAATATTACCCTTTCTTGCGTTGATTTTCTCTCACCCTACCCTCTCCCACTATCCAATATCAGATTCAGGGGGAGAAAGAGTCCATGTCTAGGGGAGAAAAATCTTTGGAATTCATTGCACATCTTTAAATCTTTGGGGACATGTCTATATCTAAAGGAAGTACTAAGTACTCACCCATTACATGTCATCCCAGTATTGGTAACTTCGTGGTTTTTCTGAAATTGCTTTATTAGGAGTGTTCTTGTGTTATCTAACCCTGTTTTCTCAAGCCCACTGTTTCCAAAGCTATGTGCCTCCCGTCCCGATATTATGCTAAGTGTGTGCATGATATCAAGCGGACCTAAAGAATGTCATCTTAAGGCTACAAAAAGGAGAGTGAGATACTTAATTCATACACCAAACTTTGGCATTTGGTACCCTAAGAGGTCATCTTCTGATCTTGTTGGCTACTCTGATTCGGACTATGCCGGTGACAAGGTTGATAGAAAGTTCACTTCGGGTACTTGTCAATTTCTTGGCAGATCTCTTATGTCCTGGTCCTCCAAGTAACAAAACTTGGTATCCTTATCTACTGCCGAAGTAGAATACATTGTAGCCGGATCATGTTGTGTTCAATTACTTTGGATGACCCAAACCCTTAAGGATTATGGGATACATGTGAGACATGTTCCATTGCTTTGTGACAATGAAAGTGCTATTAAGAATGGTCACAAGCCCGTGCAACATTCTCGAACTAAGCATATTGAAGTTCGTCATCATTTCTTTCGAAATCATGTTGCTAAAGGAGACATCAATCTTAAGCATGGTCGTATCGATAAGCAACTGGCGGATATATTCACTAAACCACTTGATGAGAAAGTATTTTGCTGTTTTAGAGGTGAATTGAATATCATTGATGCCTCAAACTTGGAGCAGAAACTCCATTTGGATACATGCAATGCATGAGCCTTTTATGATTAATCCTTGATATTTCTCTTATGATGATGATCATATGTCTTGGATCTCTACTTGTACCCTTGCATGTTATCTAACCCTTGTAGGTACTTGGATGAACCCAAATCTATGGGATTGCAAGTCACTCACATTTTGAGCAATGTCTACATCACCAAGTCTCTATGATATGGTTGTTGAACACAAGGAAGCATGAACTCAGTCGACATATCCTTTGACAACCTCACTATATAAAAGTTCATCTGGTATCAAGTTTCATGTTTGTCATTTTTGATACAGAAGTGCTCTTCCTTACAAGACTAACCCATGTAGGAAGATGAACTCAAGTTACTAGTGGTGCTCCGAACTCTTGATGGACAACATCAACCTTGAGCATCCAACACAAGTTCAACTACATGATCAAGATCAACACCACAACCCAAGGTATGTCATTCCATCTTAGAGAAGCTTTGCTCCAAGACATGAGGCAAAGCAACTCAACAAGATGTGAATACATCAAAATGCTTAAACGAAAAATGGTAACCCCATTTTGAGCTTAAACGATGAGTATGACCTACGATCAAGTGCTATCACTTGACTCCTCAGTCAATATACTCTAACATAGGTGACATTGTCGCTGACCCCCTCTCTAGATGAAGTTCTCTAGTGTTCCTTTGCTCATTCACTGTGTGTTTCTTGGTATTTTGTCTCCCTCTACCCCCCCCCCCCCAAAACTTCATCTAGATCTCTTTTCTGTGTTTAATTCATTGCAAATATTTCTGCCAATTCCTTGCAAATCTTTGTGATATTTCATTTACTAAGTGAGCTGAGATGGCAAATTTTTTACTCTGTGTTGAACTTGGTCCCTCCAATTCAAACCTATCGGCTTGTGTCGTGGGAAACCACGGCCACATATGGGGCTACGAGCCCCTTTTGGTTTGGCTGGGGTGAGGGAGTTCCGGACTAGGGGGTGTCCGGATAGCCGAACTATCATCATCGGCCAGACTCCAAGACTATGAAGATACAAGATTGAAGACTTCGTCCCGTGTCCGGATGGGACTTTCCTTGGCGTGGAAGGCAAGCTTGGCGATACGGATATGTAGATCTCCTACCATTGTAACCGACTCTGTGTAACCCTAGCCCTCTCCGGTGTCTATATAAACCGGATGGCTTTAGTTCATAGGATGAACAACAATCATACCATCGGCTAGCTTCTAGGGTTTAGCCTCCTTGATCTCGTGGTAGATCTACTCTTGTAACCCACATCATCAATATTAATCAAGCAGGACGTAGGGTTTTACCTCCATCAAGAGGGCCCGAACCTGGGTAAAAACATCGTGTCCCTCGTCTCCTATTACCATCCGCCTAGACGCACAGTTCGGGACCCCCTACCCAAGATCCGCCGGTTTTGACACCGACATTGGTGCTTTCATTAAGAGTTCCTCTGTGCCGTCACCGATAGGCTCGATGGCTTCTTCGATCATCAACGACGATGCAGTCCAGGGTGAGACCTTCCTCCCCGGACAGATCTTCGTATTCGGCGGCTTCGCACTGCGGGCCAATTCGCTTGGCCAGCTGGAGCAGATCGAAGGCTACGCCCCTGGCCGTCAGGTCAGATTTGGAAGTTTGAACTTCATGGCTAATATCCGCGGGGACTTGATCCTCGATGGATTCGAGCCACAGCCGAGCGTGACGATGGGCATGATTTAGCTCTGCAGCCGGACAGTACCCTGGAGGCCGCACTCGAAACCACTCCGACCTTCAATTCGGAGCCAGCTCCGCAGATCGAGGATGGATGCCTAGACACCGCCTCGGGGGCTGCAACCTCTACGGCGATAGAGCCGAACACCTATCTTGTCCCCCATGAAGCTCGTGACTCCGAGGTGCCGGACTCCCGGCCAGACTCCGGACCTCCCGTGCCCCCTCCAGTCGAAGCCGATTGGGCGCCGATCATGGAGTTCACCGTGGCGGACATCTTTCAACACTCACCTTTTGGCGACATCTTGAGTTCGCTAAAGTACCTCTCGTTATCAGGAGAGGCCTGGCCGGACTGCGGCCAGGACGGTTGGGATGCGGACAACAAAGAAATTCAGAGCCCACCCACCACCCACTTGGTAGCCACTGTCGACGATCTAACCGACATGCTAGATTATGACTCTGAGGACATCGACGGTATGGACGACGATGCCGGAGACGATCAAGAACCAGCACCCACCGGGCACTGCAAAGCCACCTCTTCATACGACATATACATGGTGGATATCCCAAAGGATGGGAACAGCGAAGGAATAGCGAAGGATGACCCCTCCAAGAAACAGCCCAAGCGCCAGCGTCAGTGGCGCCGCTCTAAATCCCGCCATAGCAAGAATGAGGATTCTGGCACCGGAGACAATAATACACCGGATAGCGCTGAAGACAACCCACTCCAGCAAGATCCAGCACAGGAGGAGGGGGACGCCAGCCCTCATGAGAGAGTGGCCGAAGAAGAGGTAGAGGACTATATGCCTCCCTCTGGAGACGAGGCAAGCCTCGACGACGACGAATTCGTCGTACCTGAGGATCCCGTCGAACAGGAGCATTTCAAACGCAGGCTCATGGCCATGGCAAACAGCCTCAAGAAAAAGCAGCAGCAGCTTAGAGCTGATCAAGATCTGCTAGCCGACAGATGGACCGAAGTCCTCGCGGCCGAAGAGCATGAACTCGAACGCCCCTCCAAAAGCTACCCCAAACGTAAGCTGCTCCCCCGATTAGAGGTGGAGGCATATGATCCCGCTTCACCAGGAGACAATACGGCCGATCGACCACCCCGTGGTCGCGACAGAGAGGCCTCAAGGCCCTTCACTAGACCCGTACCCCGGCATCGCTCGAAAAGCACAAGGCCACAGGGGAACACTCCGGACCTGCGAGACATATTGGAGGATAAGGCAAGACAATCAAGATCGATCTATGGATCACGTGGGTGCCCCACGATACGTGACGACCACCGTCACCCCGGACACAGTAAGTCCGGCCGGGCCGAACACAACAGACAAAGCTCTTTTGAGCTCCATAGCGATATCGCCCAGTACAGAGGCGCTGCACACCCACTGTGCTTCATAGATGAGGTAACGGATCATCAAATCCCAGAAGGGTTTAAACCCGTCAATATTGAATCTTATGATGGAACAACAGACCCCGCGGTCTGCATCGAGGACTATCTCCTCCACATCCACATGGCCCGCGGAGACGATCTCCACGCCATCAAATATCTCCCACTCAAACTTAAAGGACCAGCCCGGCACTGGCTTAACAGCTTGCCAGCAGAGTCAATCAGGAGTTGGGAGGACCTGGAAGCCGCATTCCTTGATAACTTCCAAGGCACGTACGTGCGACCACCAGATGCAGATGACCTAAGCCACATAATTCAGCAGCCAGACGAATCGGCCAGACAATTCTGGACACGGTTCTTAACCAAGAAAAACCAAATCGTCGACTATCCGGATGCCGAGGCCCTCGCGGCCTTCAAGCATAACATCCGCGACGAGTGGCTTGCCCGGCACCTGGGACAGGAAAAGCCGAAATCGATGGCAGCCCTTACATCACTCATGACCCGCTTCTGTGCGGGTGAGGATAGCTGGCTAGCACGCAGCAGCAACCTCAACAAAAATTCTGGCAGTCCGGATATCAAGGACCGTAGTGGCAGGTCGCGTCGCAACAAAAACAAACGCCGCATTAACGGCGATAACAATGAGGATACGACAGTCAATGCCGGATTCAGAGGCTCTAAACCCGGTCAACGGAAAAAGCCATTCAAAAGAACAACTCAGGGTCCGTCCAATTTGGACAGAATTCTCGACCGCTTGTGCCAGATACATGGCACCCCTGAAAAGCTAGCTAACCACACCAAAAGGGACTGTTGGGTGTTCAAGCAGGTAGGCAAGTTAATTGTCGAAAACAGCGACAAGGGGCTACATAGCAACGACGAGGAAGAAACCCGACCGCCGAACAATAGAGGACAGAAAGGTTTCCCCCCATAGGTGCGGACGGTGAACATGATATATGCCACGCACATACCCAAAAGGGAGCGGAAGCGTGCACTCAGGGATGTATACGCGATGGAGCCAGTTTCCCCGAAGTTCAATCCATGGTCCTCTTTCCCGATCACCTTTGACCGAAGGGACCACCCCACCAGCATTCGCCATGGTGGGTTCGCCGCATTGGTTCTAGACCCAATCGTCGATGGATTTCATCTCACCAGGGTCCTGATGGACGGCGGTAGCAGCCTAAACCTGCTTTATCAGGACACGGTGCACAAAATGGGCATAGACCCCTCAAGGATTAAACCTACCAAGAAGACCTTTAAAGGCATCATACCAGGTGTAGAAGCCAATTGTACAGGCTCAGTTACACTGGAAGTGGTCTTCGGATCCCCGGATAACTTCCGAAGCGAGGAGTTAATCTTCGACATAGTCCCGTTCCGCAGCGGCTATCATGCCTTGCTCGGACGTACCGCGTTCGCAAAGTTCAATGCGGTGCCGCACTACGCATACCTCAAGCTCAAGATGCCAGGCCCTAGAGGAGTCATCACGGTCAACGGAAACACTGAATGCTCCCTCCGAACGGAGGAACATACAGCGGCTCTTGCGGCGGAAGTACAAAGCAGCCTTTTAAGGCAATTCTCGAGTCCGGCTGCCATGCGGCCGGACACAGCTAAGCATGCCCGGAGTAACCTACAACACGACCACCTGGCACGTTCCGAGCACGCGTAGCAGTGCGGCCCCAACCCCAGCCCCTGTAAAACATTAAGATAGACCCTTCGCGTACTCCATTACGCTCTGAAGATACCATGGGCATGGGGTAAGGGGCTCGACCATGATAAGCCCAAACTGCGGCTTAACCGCACCAGGGGCTCTTAAGTGTGTCGTTTCTTTTTCTTTTCCTTTTATTTTTTACCTACAGGACTCCGTTCGTCAGAGGCCCTGTCCGGCAGCAAACATGCCGAACCCACGATACAACATCCAGGGAAGGAGCAAGGCTACAACGAAAATCCAGGTGGTCTCCATTATGAGCATTAAATCTGTTTTATGCATTATTCCGTAGCCTACCCCTGGAGGGGGACATGTTAAATAGTCCCATCTGTTGCTTACCGCACCACTTGTATCGTCCTGCACTTACATCAGTTTTTATTTGAATAAAGCAATGCAGCACATTTTTGCTTCCAATTGCATTTCTTTCTTACACATATGTTCATCTATGACATGTTGCATCCGTATGTTTTGGTACGGCTAAATACACCAGGGGCTTATGTTTCCCGCGTTATGGTGTGATAAGTCCGAACACTTTCACAAGTGCGGCACCCCGAACTTATAGCATTATATGCATCGGCTCCGAATCATGTTCTTGGGTCAATAGTTGGGTTTGCCCGGCTCCCATGTTTTGGTACCTTACGTTCCGTTTTATCGGCTAAGGTAGCACTGGGAGAACCACTGCGATTGCGCCCCAATTGAGCTGGGTTAACGCCTCAGTGGAGAAAGCTAAAACTGACCGTCATGATGAGGCGAGAGCTGGTCGCTGTTCGAGAGGTTCTTTGCGAGTCCCTAAAGACTTATGCCGCTTCGAGCGAGGAGCCGGATTCTGTCCGACCAAGGCGTGGATAGCGCCCCAAATTCAGCCTTCCGAAAACTAGGGGCTTCGCCGAAATTTAAAATTATAGAATTCTATGCCTAAGTGAGAGTGTTCAAGCATTATAAGTCCGGTTTCCTTGTTCGTTATGTTGAGCGCCTCCCTAGATGGACCGAAAAATGGGAACAAGAACGCTCGAGTTTATCCCGAACACCCCAGCACTCGTGGCATGGGGGCTGAAGCCGACGACTTGCCATCTCTCAGATTTGATAAACAGCCGCACATAAGGTAATATTTTAAATTAACAAGCATTGCTTAGCGCATATGAACCAAGTTTTCAGCGCACAGGATAACAAACTGCGAGTCTACTCAAATATTACATCTTTGGAGCACTCACCAGGAATAGTGCGGGCGCCCTTCAGCACACTCCTATAATACATCTCGGGCGTGCGATGCTCCTTGCCCTCTGGTGGGGGGTCCGTCACAAGCTTCTGGGCATCCATCTTGCCCAAGTGCACCTTTGCGCGGGCAAGGGCCCGACGCGCACCCTCGATACAGGCGGAGTGCTTGATAACTTCAACCCACGGGCACGCGTCCACCAGCCGCCGCACCAGGCCGAAGTAGCTCCCAGGCATAGCCTCTTTAGGCCACAGCCGAACTATGAGGCCCTTCATGGCCTGTTCGGCCGCCTTGTGGAGCTCGACCAGCTGCTTCAGCTGGTCGCTAAGGGGCACCGGATGACCGGCCTCAGCATACTGAGACCAGAAGACCTTCTCCGTTGAGCTCCCCTCCTCGGCCCGGTAGAATGCGGCAGCATCGGACATGCTGCGGGGAAGATCCGCGGACGCTCCTGGAGAGCTTCGAATTTGGGTAAGCGACAGGTAATTAACACTCACATACTTACTTTGCATGAAAAATGCCTTACCCGCTGCTATTTTCTTCACCGCTTCTATCTCCTGAGGGCCTTGTAGGCTTCGGCCTTAGCGGCTTTGGCACTCTCAAGAGCCGTTGCAAGCTCAGACTCTCGAGTCCTCGAGTCACGCTCCAGGCTCTCATATTTCCCCACGAGATCCTGGAGCTCTTGCTGTACCTCCGCCACCCGCGCCTCCTGTTTCTCTCGCTCGGTGCGCTCCGCAGCCGCATTGCGTTCGGCCGCGGCCACCGCCTCCTTCAGGGTCGCCACCTCGTTAGTGGCCCTTGCAATACCCCAATTATCCTTGTCATTTTTCTTGCAACCAAAATCCTTTTCTGTAAGGTACAATTTTCATAAGGTATCACTCACCTTCTTTTTCCTCGAGCTGCTTATTGGCATGGCCGAGCTCGTTCTCGGACCGCTCGAGGTTTTCCTTCAAAGTTTTGACCTCCGCAGTCAGTGCGGAAAGGTCAGCAGCACAGCCGGCAATCCCATATTGACATATTTTCATGACTCCTGCGATTATCTTTCTAAAAGATCCTCAGTCCGGCTTTTCTTTCCGAACACCGATCCGAGCATCAGGGGCTACTGTCTATGCGGTACCATTTTACATATATTGAAATTCTTACCTCAAAGCCTGTTAGAAGGCTGCTGCAGGCTTCGGTCAGCCCGCTCTTGGCGAGCTGAACCTTCTGAATCACCGCACTCATAACAGTGCGGTGTTCCTCTTTGATGGAGGCGCCGTTGAGCGCCTCCAGCAAATTAACCGGCACCTCCGGTTGGACGGAGGCAGCCGGCGTCACGGTCTTGCCCTTCTTCCGAAGGGGTCGCCCGCCGGACTCCGGAGCCACTATGGGTTCCGGGGCTGAGTTCGGTGCAAAGTCCGGGAGGTTGTCCTGCGACACCTCCGGGGCCCTCTCCTCCTGGTGGGTCCCTTCCTGGGATCTCACCTCGGCATCGTCCACATCACGGGGGGTGGAGGCAGTCGGAAGAGAATCCATATCCGACGCCCCTAAGGACCCGCTCGACGAAGTGGGGAGATCATCCTTAGGCAGACTGCAGGGTTGTATGCGGCATTAGAAAGACATATTGTGGCGGAAAACGAAAACCTTGAAGTTATTTGGGAGTCTGGATACTTACGATCTCGCCAGAGGCTTGGCCCTTGGAGGCCAGTCCTCGTTGTCGTCACTGGCGTTGGCCGAACAGTCTGGGGGAAGAGTTCTTCCCCTCTTGGACCCTTCGGCCTCCCTTGTTGGCGAGGCCTTCCTTTTCTCCCCCCCCCCCCCGCTGGGGGAGAGGCTTTCTTCTCCTCCTCCTCGCCTTGGTGGGAGGAGTCGGCCTCAGATTCATCGTCCGATAGCACCTGAAAACGGGAACTCTTCCGAGTCCCCGTGGCCTTCTTCTTGGCCTTCTTCTCCGGCACCACGTGGGGTGCCGGAGCCAGCAGCCCCGTTAGGCGGGCGTCAGCTGGGTCCTCTGGCAATGGGGCCGGACAGATAGCCTGTGCGGCCTTCTTCAGCCAGTCCTGTCAAAGGAAAGGGAGTTTAGATCCCGCATAGAGTCAAACTATGAATAACAAGCGTCCCGTAAAGGACAGTATCACTTACCTCGTCAGCTGGACGCTGCGAGCTGAATCCGCGATCTTCGGTAGCGGATGCGGGAGCCTCGGCGCCCTTGAACAGCACCTTCCAGACCTCTTCGTACGTAGTGTTGAAGAGCCCATTTAAAGTCTGGTGCTGCGCCGGATCGAACTCCCACATATTGAAGCCCCGTCGTTGGCACGGGAGAATCTGGCGGATGAGCATGACCTGGACTACGTTGACAAGCTTGAGCTTCTTGTCCACCAGCTTTTGGACGCAGGCTTGGAGTCCGGTCAGCTCCTCCGAATCGCCCCAAATCCAGCCGCTCTCTTTCCAGGAGGTGAGCCGTGTGGGGATGCCGGATCTGAATTTGGGGGCCGCTGCCCATTCGGGATCATGCGGCTCGGTGATGTAGAACCACCCCGATTGCCACCCCTTAATGGTTTCCACGAAAGTACCCTCCAGCCACGTAACATGGGAGATCCTGCCCACCATGGCGCCTCCGCACTCCACTTGGCTGCCCTTCACAAACTTCGGCTTGACACTGAAGGTCTTGAGCCACAAGCCTAAGTGGGGCTGGATGCAGAGGAAGGCCTCGCACACGACGATAAACGCCGAGATGTTGAGGATAAAATTCAGGGCCAGATCATGGAAATCTAGGCCGTAGTAGAACATGAGCCCCCGGACAAAGGGATGAAGTGGGAAGCCCAGTCCGCGGAGGAAATGGGGAAGGAATACTACCCTCTCATGGGGCCTAGGTGTGGGGATGAGCTCTCCCTCGTCGGGGAGCCGATGCGCAATGTCGCTGGACAAGTATCCGGCGCTGCGCAGCTTCTGGATATGCCCCTCCGTGACGGAGGAGGCCATCCACTTTCCTCCCACTCCGGACATGTTTGGAGAAGGTTGAGGTGAGATGTGCGGGCTTGGGTGCTAGAGCTCGAGTTCGCAGAGATGGATAAGCCAAGGAGGAAGAAGGCGCAGGTAAAAAGGTTGGATCTTTATCCCCTTATATGGGCGGACGGAAACACGCGTCCCCACCGTCCTGGTAAAACTCGCTTATCCCCCAAGCATCGCGATTGATGGCGCGGTTGGGTTACCCACGTCCGTATTGATGGGAATCCTGGAATAAGGGGAACACGATCTCTGCTTCGACAAGACGTGCCAAGGAAACCGCCTCGCTAAACGCGCTGAGATGGAACAATAAAAACAATTTGAAGGCTTGGTAGTGGTGTGATGTTACGCCAGCAGATTGAACTTGTGTAATATTATTCTCTCTACGGTTGTATGTGGAATTTATTTTGCAGAGCCGGACACTATCCTGGTGTTCACAATCTTCTATAAATTATTCGGAGGAGGAACCCGCCTTGCAATGCCGAAGACAACATGCGCGCCGGACTCGTCGTCATTGAAGCCTGGTTCAGGGGCTACTAAGGGAGTTCCGGACTAGGGGGTGTCTGGATAGCCGAACTATCATCATCGGCCGGACTCCAAGACTATGAAGATACAAGATTGAAGACTTCGTCCCGTGTCCGGATGGGACTTTCCTTGGCGTGGAAGGCAAGCTTGGCGATACGGATATGTAGATCTCCTACCATTGTAACCGACTCTGTGTAACCCTAGCCCTCTCTGGTGTCTATATAAACCGGATGGCTTTAGTCCATAGGACGAACAACAATCATACCATAGGCTAGCTTCTAGGGTTTAGCCTCCTTGATCTCGTGGTAGATCTACTCTAGTAACCCACATCATCAATATTAATCAAGCAGGACGTAGGGTTTTACCTCCATCAAGAGGGCCCGAATCTGGGTAAAAACATCGTGTCCCTTGTATCATGTTACCATCCGCCTAGACGCACAGTTCGGGACCCCCTACCCGAGATCCGCCGGTTTTGACACCGACAGGGGGGATGGGGACTTTGCACAGAGAGTGGAGAAGCATCGCGCGACAGAGATCACATGGGCAATTTTACCCAGGTTCAGGCCGCCGGCGAGGCGTAAAACCCTACTCCTGCTTTGGTGGATTGATGGTGGAAAAGGTGGTGTTGGACGCAACACACTTTGCCCGGCAGGGTTGCCTCAGGCGAAGTGGCTACGTGCGTGCGGATACATGCGGGCCTGAGCTTGGCAACCTCGTGGAACTGAACCCTTTTTACATTTGCCATGGGCCTCCTTTTATAGATCAAGGGGTTACCATAGTGGCAAATCAGTCTTTGCATACTGATTAGATAGCAAACAATGCTATCACAATGTGCCCGGCATCCCTTGCCGGGCTATTTTGCCAGCTTCGCGCCTGCTTGCTTGACACGTCCCAGGACGGGTGCCATATGGAGGTGTTGCTGTAGGAAGCGGCTGCCATGTAGCGAAAAGTGGCCACTTAGTCATCTTGGGTCTTGACACCGCACTGACCTGTGACTTGCATTGCTCATGAAGTGGAGCTGTGGCGTAGTTTGCCTCCGCAAGTCCCGACAGGGCCTACCGAGATGGTCTAGAAGTATGCTTCTGGGGCAAACCCAACCTCACCAGGCTCACCTGCCCGGCAAGGGAGGTTATTTCCTTGGTGTTATCCTGCTTCTTTGGCTTGCCTTGGCCTTACTGATCTGTAATTGAGTCTTCCAAAGGAGTTGATCCTCCTTGCTTGGTCCGACCTTGGCATTGTAATCTTGTTCTTGAGCCTGTTGGCCATGCTTGTCTATACACGAGTCAGGGGAAAACATACACCCCTGTTTGTGTGCCCCGACATAAGCCCCCGGGCCTGAGCCAAACATGTCACTGGGCACGTTGGGTTAGGCCCCCAAATAGTGCACATACACGTGGCAAAAAAGCGTTGCGGCTGCAGTGATTTGCCTCGATAACCGGCCAATCCAACGTCCACTTCGCATATTTACCATGGGTCGTGCGGTAGTGGGATTGCAATAGTTAATGCCAAATGGTTTTCTGAAGAGCCGCACACTCCCTCAGGTCATTCCCCTTAAGAGGGTAAACGCGGGAGGGTATTGCCCATTCATTGTTTGCCTCCCTCCCCTTCATCTTCCTCCACAAGCCAAACAACCGCTCCCTTCTCCGCCCAAGCCTGCCGCCGCCCACCTTCCCAATCTCCTTCCCACTCATCCACCACAATTAGGGAAGATGGGGAAGAAGACTATGACCAGAGGAAAGCCGACGGCCGCCGCGAAGGAGGCAGACGCTGAAGGGAGCAAGAGGTCAACGGAGCTGGACAAGAAGCGAAGGGGAGATGTCGTCTTCTACCTGTTGCAGCTAGACGGGAACATGCTACAGGAAAGGTATATATACTTGTGGGGGGAGAAAGGTCCCGGAGGGGCATGGCACTCCCAAGGTTTTGGCGGAGGGGAAAGAGGACCCGCCAGATCCATACAAATTCTTCTGCGTGTATTTCATCTGCGGCCTTTGCCCACCCTTCTCAGATTTCTTTGAGGTCATGATGGTGGTCTATGGATTCCACCTCTTGGATTTCACGCCTAATGCAATGGCGTGCATGGCGATCTTCACCCATTTGTGTGAGAATTTTGTTGGGTGGCCCCCAATGTTGATTTTGTTAGGCACTATTTCGTTCCGCAGGTGGAGAACAAGAACCACCGCTCTGGGAACATTAACTGAATGTCGCGGATCATGTTGAAGGAAAACTGGGTTTATATTTCTGGCCAGCAACGCAGTAGGTGGGAAAAGTGGAGAGGGGATTGGTGCTGGATTCAGTATGATGAAGCCCCCGAGTTCTGCCAGGCACTGATGTCTACTATGCAACCTTCTCCTTGTATACGTTGTTGGGCCTCCAAGTGCAGAGGTTTGTAGGACAGTAGCACATTTCCCTCAAGTGGATGACCTATGGTTTATCAATCCGTGGGAGGTGTAGGATGAAGATGGTCTCTCTCAAACAACCCTGCAACCAAATAACAAAGAGTCTCTTGTGTCCCCAACACACCCAATACAATGGTAAATTGTATAGGTGCACTAGTTCGGCGAAGAGATGGTGATACAAGTGCAATATGGATGGTAGATATAGGTTTTTGTAATCTCAAATTATAAAAACCGCAAGGTAACTAATGATAAAAGTGAGCACAAACGGTATTGCAATGCTTTGAAACAAGGCCTAGGGTTCATACTTTCACTAGTGCAAGTTCTCTCAACAATAATAACATAATTGGATCATATAACTATCCCTCAACATGCAACAATGAGTCACTCCAAAGTCACTAATAGTGGAGAACAAACGAAGAGATTATTGTAGGGTACGAAACCACCTCAAAGTTATCCTTTCTAATTGATCTATTCAAGAGTCCATAGTAAAATAACAAGAAGCTACTCTTTCCGTTCAATCTATCCTAGAGTTCGTACTAGAATAACACCTTAAGATACAAGTCAAACAAAACCCTAATGTCACCTAGATACTCCAATGTCACCTCAAGTATCCGTGGGTATGATTATACGATATGCATCACACAATCTCAGATTCATCTATTCAAGCCAACACAAAGTACTTCAAAGAGTACCCCAAAGTTTCTACCGGAGAGTCAAGACGAAAACGTGTGCCAACCCCTATGCATAAGTTCACAAGGTCACTGAACCCGCAAGTTGATCACCATAACATACATCAAGTAGATCACGTGAATATCCCATTGTCACCACAGATAAGCACATGCAAGAAATACATCAAGTGTTCTCAAATCCTTAAAGACTCAATCCTATAAGATAACTTCAAAGGTAAAACTCAATCCATTACAAAAGAGTAGAGGGGGAGAAACACCATAAGATCCAACTATAATAGCAAAGCTCGCGGCACATCAAGATCGTGCCAAATCAAGAACACGAGAGAGAGAGAGAGAGAGGGAGAGAGAGAGAGAGAGAGAGAGATCAGACACAAAGCTACTGGTACATACCCTCAGCCCCGAGGGTGAACTACTCCCTCCTCATCATGGAGAGTGCCAGAATGATGAAGATGGCCACCGCTGATGGATCCCCCCTCCAGCAGGGTGCCGGAACAGGGTCTCGATTGGTTTTTGGTGGCTACAGAGGCTTGTGGCAGTGGAAATAGGGTTTCGTGGTGCTCGCGGATGTTTTCAGGGTATATGAGTATATATAGGTGAAAGAAGTCGATCAGGGGAGCCACAAGGGGCCCATGAGGGTGGGGGGCGCGCCTACCCCCTAGGCGCGCCACCCTGCCTCGTGGCCGCCTTGTTGCTTCCTTGACATCCACTCCAAGTCTCCTGGATTGCGTTTGTTCCAAAAACTACTCTCCTGAAGGTTTCATTCCGTTTGGACTCCGTTTGATACTCGTTTTCTGCGGAACACTGAAATAGGCAAAACAACAACAACAATTTGGACTGGGCCTTCGGTTAATAGGTTACTCCCACAAATAGTATAAAAGTGTATAATAAAGCCCATTAAACATCCAAAACAGATAATATAATAGCATGGAACAATAAAAAAAATTATAGATACGTTGCAGACGTATCAAGCATCCCTAAGCTTAATTCCTGCTTGTCCTCGAGTAGGCAAATGCTAAAAACAGAATCTTTGATGTGGAATGCTACCTAGCATAATTCTCAATGTAATTTTCTTTATTGTGGCATGAATGTTCACGTCCAAAAGATTCAAGACAAAAGTTGAATATTGACATAAGAGTAATAATACTTCAAGCATACTAACAAAGTAATCATGTTTTCTCAAAATAACATGGCCAAAGAAAGTTCTACCTACAAAATCATATAGCCTGGCTATGCTCTATCTTCATCACGCAAAATATTTAAACCATGCACAACCCCGGTGAGGGAGTCCTGAACTAGGGGGGTGTCCGGATAGCCGAACTATCACCATCGGCCGGACTCCAAGACTATGAAGATGCAAGATTGAAGACTTCGTCCCGTGTCCGGATGGGACTTTCCTTGGCATGGAAGGCAAGCTTGGCGATACGGATATGTAGATCTCCTACCATTGTAACCGACTCTGTGTAACCCTAGCCCTCTCCGGTGTCTATATAAACCGGAGGGTTTTAGTCCATAGGACGAACAACAATCATACCATAGGCTAGCTTCTAGGGTTTAGCCTCCTTGATCTCGTGGTAGATCTACTCTTGTACTACCCATATCATCAATATTAATCAAGCAGGAGTAGGGTTTTACCTCCGCCGAGAGGGCCCGAACCTAGGTAAAAACATCGTTTCCCTTGTCTCCTGTTACCATCCGCCTAGACGCATAGTTCGGGACCCCCTACTCGAGATCCGCCGGTTTTGACACCGACATTGGTGCTTTCATTGAGAGTTCCTCTGTGTCGTCACCTATAGGCCTGATGGCTCCTTCGATCATCAACAACAACACGGTCCAGGGTGAGACTTTTCTCCCCGGACAGATCTTCGTATTCGGCGGCTTTGCACTGCGGGCCGATTCACTTGGCCATCTGGAGCAGATCGAAAGCTACGCCCCTGGCCATCAGGTCAGATTTGGAAGTTTGAACTACACGGCTGACATCCGCGAAGACTAGATCTTCGACGGATTCGAGCCACAACCAAGCGCGCCGCACTGTCACGATGGGCATGATCTAGCTCTGTCGCCGGACAGTGCCTTGGAGGCCGCACAAGTGTCTGCTCCGACCCTTAGCTCGGAGCCGACTGCGCCGATCGAGGACGGGTGGCTAGACACCGCCTTGGGGGCTGTTACCTCTAAGGCGATAGAGCCGAATACCAATCCTATCCTTCGCGAAGCTCGTGACTCCAAGGTGCCGGACTCCTCTCCGGACTCCGAACCTTCCGCGCCCCTGCCAATCGAATCCGATTGGACACCGATCATGGAGTTCACTGCCGCGGACATCTTTCAGCACTCGCCCTTTGGCGACATCCTGAATTCGCTAAAGTCTCTCTCTTTATCAAGAGAGCCCTGGCCGGACTATGGTCAGGAAGGCTGGGATACGGATGACGAAGAAATTCAACGCCCACCCACCACCCACTTTGTAGCCACTATCGATGATCTAACCGACATGATCGACTTTGATTCCGAAGACATCGACGGTATGGACGACGATGCCAGAGACGACCAAGAACCAGCGCCTACAGGGGACTGGAAGGCCACCTCAACTCACGATATATATATGGTGGATACACCTAAAGGAAGCAATAACAAGGAACAACGGGACGCTGCGAAGGATAATTCCCTCGAAAAGCAGTCAAAACGGCGATGTAAGTGCCGCTCAAAGTCCCGCCTTGACAAAGACAGCACGCATACAAACCCAGCCATAGAGCAGGGCGAACCGGTGGACGACAAACATGCCCTCGAGCAACCATCCCAACAGGATAACTTGGATAAACAATCCATCCCCGGCAAAGATAACAGTCCGGACGATCTCACGCCGGACACATCGTTGGAGCAGAAGAACCTCCACAAAAGGCTTTTCGCCACTGCACGTAGTCTGAAGAAGCAGAAACGGAAGCTCAAAACAGCGGATGACACACTCAGAATGAGAAGGATCAAAGTACTCAACACCGCAGACAAATACGACGATAGTCGCCAAACAAAGAGCTACCCGAAGTGCAAACTACTGCCTGAATTTGACGAGGAGGCCGTAGAGCCCCCACGATCAAAGAACAAAGAGGCCACCCGATTGGATAGACGACCACATGGCAAACATAGAGCGGCAAGCGGCGCCGCACACAAGCCGGCACACGATCCGCATAAGGATCCGCACCTAAAGGATGGCCCAGTCAGGTCTATCTATGGGCCAAGAAAGCAAGCTCTAGAAAGCAATACAACACGTCGAGTATTCGAACATCACGGCACACCCAAATACAGGGGCGCCGCACACCCCCTATGTTTCACCAATGAGGTGCTGGATCATGAATTTCCAGCGGGATTCTAGCCCGTAAACATAGAGGCATACGACGGAACAACAGACCCTGGAGTCTGGATTGAGGATTACATCCTACACATACACATGGCTAGAGGAGATGACCTCCACACCATAAAGTACTTACCCCTCAAGCTCAAAGGGCTATCCCGGCATTGGCTCAAATTGGGAAGAGCTCGAGGATTCGTTTCGGGCAAATTTTCAGGGGACTTATGTCCGCCCTCCGGATGCAGACGATTTAAGTCACATAACTCAACAGCCCAGAGAGTCAGCCCGCAAATTCTGGAACAGGTTCCTCACCAAAAAGAACCAAATAGTCGACTGTCCGGACGCTGAAGCCTTAGCAGCTTTCAAACATAACGTCCGAGACGAATGGCTCGCCAGACACCTCGGCCAGGAAAAGCCAAGAACAATGGCCGCATTAACAAGCCTCATCACCCGCTTTTGCTCGGGAGAGGATAGCTGGCTGGCAAGATGCAGTACCAGTGACCCAAGTACGTCCGAAGTCAGGGATGGAAATGGGAAACCATGATGCAGCAAGGACCAGCGCCGGACTAAGGGAAATGGTCTGAAGTGCATGGCAGTCAACGCCAGATTCAAAAGCTCTCGGCAGAACAACAAAAAACTGCCTCTCAAGGACAACAGCGACGAGCTATCCAACCTAAACAAAATCTTGGACAAGATATGCCAAATCCACTGTACCTCCGGGAAGCCTGCAAACCACACCCACAGAGATTGTTGGGTCTTCAAACAGTCCGGCCGACTTAATGTCGAACACAAGGGGCTCGACACACCAAGTGGGACGATGACGAACCCCACAAGCAGAGCACCGGAAAACAAAGGAATTTCCCACAAGAGATCAAAACAGTAAACTCACTTCAAGTGATAACAGGAAAAAATAGAGCGGCGCCCATTAAAGTACGCGCCGCACGGTCCACCCCAGCGGAGTCCCGACACTGAATGTCAAAACCAATCACTTTCGACCATCAGTATTACTCCGGAAGTATCCGGAATGCAGGATGGACTGCTTTGATATTAGATCCTATAATCGACAGACTACAATTTACACAAGTCCTAATGGACGGCGGCAGTGATCTAAACTTGCTATATCAGGACACAATCCGCAGAATGGGGATAGACCCAACCAAAATTCGCCATAGCAACACTTCCTTTAAAGGAGTGATGCCAGGCCCATATGCCCATTGCACGGGCTCTCTACTGCTAGAAGTTTTGTTCGGATCATCCTACAACTTCCGTCGCGAAAAGTTAGTCTTCCACATCGCCCCATTTAAAAGTAGCTATCAAGCACTATTGGGACGCGAAGCTTTCACCCGCTTTAACGCAATACCGCATTACGCGTCTCTTACACTTAAAATGCCCGGTCCACGTGGCATCATCTCATTAAAGGGAAACTTCGAGTGTTCCTCGAATACGGAAGAATGTGAGACTGCCTTGACAGCCACACACTAATCCGGCTTTGCTGATCAAAGCACCTAAACAGGTCATTCAGATCCCGGACACAGTTAGGCGAGTCCGGCATAAATAAACAAGGGGCTTACTAGCCGCGCCCCCCTTATAAGGGGCTGCACGCATGTACAATAAGAGACACTAAAGCTCAATTTTTTTCATTTTTTGAATCATACTTTGTTTATACATTTTTCGCACGATCCTTTTTTCCAACTAAGTTCTTCTCTTTTACAGATGAACACCGTGCTACACCCGTCTAGGATACGGCACAACGGAGACACAGGCGCAGACGTGCAGTAGGGACCCGTTGCAAGGATTCTTTTCAGATTAAGACCCTATGTAAACCTTTTTTACTGTCTCTTGTTGATACACATCCCCCGGTTTCTTACTATAACCGAGGAGGAGGCTGGCGTTTTGGCATCGGCCGCCTCAGAAATTTTTGCGCGTACCTGGACACTAGGGGCTTAGGGCATTGTTCTGCCCGTTTTCATAAAGACCGAATACCTTAGGGAGTGTTCAGCGTCTCGAGTTAGGCCTTATATGCATCAGCTCCGAATCATGTCTTTGGTCAAATGTTGGGTTTGCCCGGCTCATGTGTTTTGCTGCCTTACGTTCCGCTCTATCGGCTAACGCGGCACCAGGAGAACTACTGCGATTGTGCCCCGGTTCGTCCAGGTGAGCACCTCAGTAGAGAAAGCCGAAAACTGACTGTCATGATATAGCGAGAGACTGGTCAACCACTCGATCGACCACCGGAATGTTTAGAATTCCTCCGCTTTAACGAAGGACCATTTCCCGGTCAGGCACATACGTGCCCCGAATTCGGAGAGCGTGGTGCCCCTAGGGGCCATATAGTAGCCCCACCATCGAACTCCTATGGCTAAGTGAAAGTGATAAAGCATTATAGTCCGGTTGCCTAGTTTGCTACGCTATCACCTCCTTCACAGGACCAAGACGTTGGATTAAGTGTGAAAATGCGCTTTTTTTTGCAAACACCCCCGCACTATGTGTGTGGGGGCTGAAGCCGAAGACTGCCATCTTTCAGGTTATATACATATACATTAATGGCCACACAGGAGGTATTTCAATACTTGAACGCACAAGTATAAAAAGCCCTTATATTATATTTGAAACACGGTTTCACAAATCATACATGTCATTTGAACATAACATTCTTCGAGCACCGCGTCTCTATTAAATAAGCGCCCTGCAGGACTTCCTCAAAATAGTGCTCGGCAGGTACTCGGCTTCTGTCCGAATCCTGGGATGCAACGTCGGTGGCCTTCATCTCTACCCAGTATGTTTTGACACGGGCAAGAGCCATCCGTGCACCCTCTATGCATGCCGACCGTTTCATTGCATCGATATGCGGCACCGCATCAAGGAACTGCTGCACCAAGCCAAAATAACTCTTCGGCTCGGGCCTTTTCGGCCACAAATGAGTCACGACATCCTTCATGGCAAGTCCGGACAACCTATTCAGCTCAGCCCATTCGGCTAACCGATCGGTTAATGGAAGTGGACGCTCTGGATTCTGGAACTGCGACCAAAAAAGCTCTTCCATTCCGTGATCCTTTTGGCCTCGGAAGTGTGCGGCCGCGTCTGTGGCACTCGCCACCAAATCCAGGTAAGCATCCTCCGCACCCCACAGCTGGCCCAACTGAGCATACTTCGGATCCGTGAACTTCCTCCGCAGCAGAAAGGGCTTTCCAGCCGCGATATCCCCGGCTTGACGTAGCTCCTCCTTTATAGCTCTCATCGCGGAGCGGGCATCCTTGGCTTCGGTGGTGGCCTTCTTCAGGTCCTCTTGCTCTGCTCGGCGTTCTTTTTCAAGAAACTCGCAGCGGTCGATAGCATTCTTCAGCTTCACGGCCATCTTGGCCATTTCCTCCCTGCTTCGGCAGTGAGCAGCCTGTTCGGCTTTTAGCTGTTCGGTCGTCTTCAAGGCAGCCGCATTACTTTTTCTGGCTTGCTCCTTGGCTCGGGCGAGCTCCGCCCAAAGGTCCTCCATAGCAGCGGCACCATCTGCATTAAGCATACATGTTGTAAGGCACGGGCGTCAAGCTCCCTTACCAGGTGTCCGCGGAGAAGCCGCATACCTTGTGACTCATCAAGTCGCTTATTGACCAGCGTGATGTCCGCATCCGCAATGTCAAGTTGCCGCTTCAGTTCGGAAAATCCATCAGTCCAGCTGGCCACCGAACGCTCCGCCACCTATATAGGAAAGGCGACATCTTACAACTGAGATTATGATCCTTGGCACGCTGTCACCTTTGACAACATACCGAGTCTCAGGGGCTACTATCTATACAGGGAGCATTCTATATGCAAAACTATCAGAAGGTATATCATTTTCGCGTACCTCAAACCCCGTCAATAAACTTCTGACGGCTCCGTGCAATCCTCTCTCAGCGGATGAAACCCTTTCAATCACCGCACCCATTAACGCATAGTGATCTTCTGAGATAGACGCTCGCCCGAGCAGATCTTTCAGCTCCTCCGACCGGACACCAGTTGGTGCTGGACCTTCCGGCCCCGCCGGACTCGGGGAAACCCTCCGCGACGACACCTCAGGGTCGTCCACCCCACCTGACGGTGCGGCAGATGGAGGCGTTTCGCTCTCCATCATCTCCTGACGAAGATCCCCCGAAGATGAGCTCTGCTGAGAAGGGCTAAGATCTGAACTACAAGGTAAAACTCCGGTTATCTTCAGAAACAAAAACAAGGATGTCCCTTATTACAAAACTCCCCTTTCTACTTACGGCTCACTGGAGGGCTGATTCCCTTGGGGAAATAGTGCGGCCGGGGCTTCTCCCGGCGCAGGTGAAGATTTCTTCCCCCGCTTTGAGGCTTGGCCTCCGGATCTTCAGAAGCGGTCCTCTTCTCCCCCTGGAGGGAGGGATTCTCGATTCCCCCTTTCTTGAGAGCCTCCTTAGCGGAGGCAGCAGCTTTCCTGTTCCCCCTTCGCCCTCTTCCAAAGGCGCAGCCTTCAGCATCTTGGTAAACAAAGGATCCGGCGTGGTCTCAGGGAGGGGGGCCGGACACCTTATTAGTTTTGCTTTTGCTATCTACTCCTGTTCAAGGGGCAGCTCTTTAAAGGGCAAGTTTATGATAAATGTACGGATAGCGTGTCTGAGCACAGGACTACTTACTTGAGTATCCGGGCGATTGCAGCTCAGACCTGCGTCCTTGGTCAAGTCCGGACACATCTCTTGTGATCCGAAGAATAGTTTATACATCTCTACGGGCGTCGCACCCATGAAGTGTTGGAGAGCTCGTGGTCCCTCCAGATTGAATTCCCACAGGCGGAGGGGGCGATGTTTGCAGGGCATAAGGCGCTGAATCAGCATGACCTGCGCCACTACAACCGGATTGATCTCCCTCTCTTGGAGGTCTCGAATACGGCCCTGCAACAGAGGTATGTCCTTGGACGGCCCCCAGTCAAGCCCTTTGTTGACCCATGACGCCAGCCGTTGTGGAGGGCCCGAGTGAAAGGCAGGTGGCGCGACCCATCTGGTGCCCCTGGGAGCGGTGATGTAGAACCACTCCTGTTGCCACGAACCAAGCTCCTCTTGAAAAGAGCCCTCGGGCCATGGAGCGTCAGCACTCTTGCTTATAACAGCCCCTCTGCACTCTGCTTGCTTCCCCTCAATCATCTTCGACTCCACATTGAAGGTCTTGAGCCACAATCCAAAGTGAGGGATAATGCGGAGGAAGGCTTCGCATACGACAATGAACAATGAGATGTGGAGGATGGACTCCGGATCCAAGTCATGGAATTCCAGCCCGTAATAAAACATGAGCCCCCGCACGAAACGCCTGGCCTTGACCCAACAACCAACACTGCCGGGGAAACCGAAGCTTCCACCCGGCAGACCTCTCCGGGTATCCCTTCCGTCCAACCTCCTATCTTATCGCCTTGCTTCGCTCTCTTGTTTTGCCAAGTGATTTCATTCCTTCTGCCATTGACTGTTAGATCTGCTCGCAGTCCCCTTGAGTGAAGATCTGGACCTGCCGGAGGAGGTGGCCAATATTGGGAAGGATGCCGTGGTTGAAGCCACCAAGATCACCGCCGCGGTGGAGCAAGGGAAGGCTGCTGGGGGTGCTTTGGGTCCCCTGATGAAGCCTGAAGAAAACCTTAGCAGCATGTCCGGGTCAGGGGCCGTGATTGAGGAGAAGGCACCGCTCCATATTTGGGCTCGCTCCCTTCCTTTGATGTTCCAGCGGAAGCCCCACTGCCACCTTCTGGTCACCCGGCGCTGGTACTGGCACATCCTGAACTCAGAGCCCTCGGCTCGTCACTGGCGGCGAGCACATAGCTCGATGAAGAGCTCTATCCTGTCGTCACTGTACCCTGGGGCAGAAGATGTGGATGACTCTAGTGGCGTCACCATGGACCTGCCTTTCATGGAATCCATGGCGGCAGGTCTCAAAGAGATGCAAGGGTGGCATGACCAGAAGTGGCTGGAGCTCAAGAAGCAGCGCCAGTCCGCCAATAAGGTGGAACAGAAACTGAAGGATAAAGGTGCCGAGCCGCATGACTGGCACGACAAGCAATTCTAGGTCCTGAAGAGGCAGCATGAGACAATCTCAATGTCAAGGGAGGATGTGATCACTCGGGAGACGCGCCTGGCGGACCGCAAAGCGCTTCTTGATGCCAGGTAACATGAGCTTTCTCTCTGGGAGGAGAGACTCGAGGCCACCCTCCGTGCAAAAGATGCTGATCTGGAGGCCCTTGTGCAATAACGCACCAAGGAATTGGAGGATGGGCACAAAGCTGCTCTGGACGCAATCACCACTGATTTTGCTGCCCAGCTGAAAAAGCTGGCCGATGATCTTGCCGTTGCTTCTGCCGCCAAGGCGGACCTCGACCAGCAGGTGACTGAGCTGACGGAGAAGCTTGCTGGGAGTACCGGGAGGTCTCAGCTCTCAAAGAGGAGGCGCAAAAGGCGCAGTCCCTTTTGAAGGACGTGCAATCGCAGCTCTCCTCCAAGAACCAAGGCCTCGAAGTCGCCAACAGCCCCATCGAAGATCTGAGGGCCAGGATCGGCTCCTTGGAAAGCTCGATGGAATTGTTGAGGCCCACGAGAAGTTGCTGTCAAAGGATCTAGAGACCTCAAGGTGCCTATGGAAAGACGCAGAAGACAAGATGGCGAACCAATCTCAGCAGGTCGATATCTATATGAGAAGTTTGAGTGACGTCACCGGGCGCCTCTCCGCCCAGGCCGTAGCGATGGGCATGGAGGTCCTAGTCTTCTTGGTCAGCAAGTAGGAGGTGCCCATCATCAAGATTGGTCTCTTCTTCAATGAACTGGCTGACAAGCTGAAGGTGCATGAGGGTGGAAGGGCTGACCGCTTCATGACTGAATCCCGGAAGCTTGCCCGCAACACCCTCTTCATGGTTCTGAGCAACCTTGCCTGCCGCCACCCAGATATTGATCTTAATGATGGCTTCAGGAAGCCGTCACCAGACGCAGACATCCCTGCCACCGAAGAGAAAGCCACACCCCTTGCCGATCGGGTTCTCAAGGTTCCTTCTGCTCCACTAGGCCACCAGGCCCGGCACTGAACTATTCCCGCCACCATGTTGGCCCGTAACCAAAGAAATGATGAATGCCCCATGCTTAGACCTCATGCAGTTTGATGCTTCCATGTGAACTTGATGTTATCGCTTAACCTGAAGTGTGTGTTTACCCCTTCCGAGCTCTACCCATTAGTGTTCGTATAATTAGTCTCTATACACGTTCAGGTCGCCTGCTGGTATCATATTGCCGCGGGAGTCGTATGGGTCTGGCCCTTAACATTTATCTTGGCATGGATGCGTCCCGACAGGTTTTTCCTTAGTACTTTCTGACGCAGCCACTCATTCCGCGAGCGGACTCTGAATGGAATGAGGGTGCAGACAAGAATCTAGCAAAGGTACCATCTTGCGCAAGATCCCTTTATACAAACACTAGGATGCTCGAGGGATAAACAAATATTTAAATCCAAAAGTCCATGAGGACGTAAAGATATCAAGAACTTAGCTTATTCTGGGCCTTCATTGGTCCTTCCCCTAGTTGAGGGCGCTCACATGGCTTGCAAGTCCCAGGGAGGAATGCATTTCTTATAGATCGACCTCTACCCCCCCAGCATGGGTCGGCTAGAGGCACATGCAGCTTGTAGCAGTGGGACGCGGCGCCAGGTATAGCCGATTTCTCTCTCTTCCCCTCCGCACCTCTTGACCAATCCTAACGGCAAATCGCACTAAAGCCACACAAGTGCGGGTGGCCTTGCCGGTGCATACTTGTCGGGGCATCAATCAATGGACTCGCGCTGGCGATATACTCAGGATATCCCTAAGCAGGGTAATTGCCAAACAAAGCATCGCACAGGCTCGTCGACGTTGATGGTGCTAAAACCCAGAGTAGCATGATTGTCAAAGAGTGAGAGTGGCAGAGAGAGAAAGCTTGGCACCTTTCACACTGTTACTTCCTTTCGAACGGGATTTACCGAGCACTCATGTTGCTTAGCCCATTTGAGGTGGTATTGTTGCCCTGGCTGCTAGCTTCCGTGGCCATTTTCACCATTGTGTGCGGGGATGGTGGAGAGCGGGCGAGATCAGTGCAAGAGCAATACTGCTCTTTCGCCCCGCCTCAGCCACCCTCCTAGGCCTCACCAAAGGCGACACCGCTAACGAATATGGCGTGCTACTGACGCTCTCAGGTTCGCGCAAGTGATCCCCTGATACGTCTCCAACGTATCTATAATTTATGAAGCATTCATGCTATTTTATTATCTGTTTTGAATGATTACGGGCTTTATTATACACTTTTATATTACTTTTGGGACTAACCTACTAACCGGAGGCCCAGCCCATATTTCTGTTTTATTGCTTTTTTCAGTATTTCGAAGAAAAGGAATATCAAACGGAGTCCAAACGGAATCAAACCTTCGGCAGCGTGATTTTTGGAAAGATTATGATCCAGGAGACTTGGAGTTGAAGTAAAGGAAGCATCGAGGAAGCCATGAGACAGGGGGATGCGCCCACCCCCCTGGACGCGCCATACCCTCTCGTGGGCCCATCGAGGCTCCCCCGACCGACTTCTTTTGCCTATATAAGCCTACGTACCCTAAAAACATCGAAGGAGAAGATAGATCGGGAGTTCCGCCGCTGCAAGCCTCTGTAGCCACCAAAAACCTCTCGGGAGCCCGTTCTGGCACCCTGCCAGAGGAGGAATCCCTCACCGGTGGCCATCTTCATCATCCCGGCGCTCTCCATGACGAGGAGGGAGTAGTTCACCCTCAGGGATGAGGGTATGTACCAATAGCTATGTGTTTGATCTCTCTCTCTCTCTCTCTCGTGTTCTCTCTATGGCACGATCTTGATGTATCGCGAACTTTGCTATTATAGTTGGATCTTATGATGTTTCTCCCCCCTCTACTCTCTTGTAATGGATTGAGTTTTCCCCTTGAAGTTATCTTATCGGATTGAGTCTTTAATTTGAGAACACTTGATGTATGTCTTGCCGTGTTTATCTGTGGTGACAATGGGATATCACGTGCCACTTGATGTATGTTTTGGTGACCAACTTGCGGGTTCCGCCCATGAACCTATGCATAGGGGTTGGCACACGTTTTCTTGACTCTCCGGTAGAAACTTTGGGGCACTCTTTGAAGTACTTTGTGTTGGTTGGATGAATCTGAGATTGTGTGATGCATATCGTATAATCATGCCCACGGATACTTGAGGTGACAATGGAGTATCTAGGTGACATTAGGTTTTTGGTTGATTTGCGTCTTAAGGTGTTATTCTAGTACGAACTCTTGAATAGATCGATCCGAAAGAATAACTTTGAGGTGGTTTTGTACCTTACCATAATCTCTTCGTTTGTTCTCCGCTATTAGTTGCACTCTTTGTTGCATGTTGAGGGATTGTTATATGATCTATCTATGTTATTATTGTTGAGAGAACTTGCACTAGTGAAAGTATGAACCCTATGCCTTGTTTCCTATCATTGCAATACCGTTTATGCTCACTTTTACCATTAGTTACCTTGCTGTTTTTATATTTTCAGATTACAAGAACCTATATATACTATCTATATTGCACTTGTATCACCATCTCTTCGCCGAACTAGTGCACCTATACAATTTACCATTGTATTGGGTGTGTTGGGGACACAAGAGACTCTTTGTTATTTGGTTGCAGGGTTGTTTGAGAGATACCATCTTCATCCTATGCCTCCCACGGATTGATAAACCTTAGGTCATCCACTTGATGGAAATTTGCTACTGTCCTACAGACCTGTGCACTTGCTGGCCCAACAACGTCTACAAGAAGAAGGTTGTGTAGTAGACATCAAGCTATTTTCTGGCGCCGTTGCCGGGGAGGTGAGTGCTTGAAGGTATATTTTTAGATCTTGCAATCAAATCTTTTTGTTTCTTTTTTTATCACTAGTTTAGTTTATAAAAGAAAACTACAAAAAAATGGAATTGAGTTTGTCTCATACGCTTCATCTTTTTAATATCTTTCGTGAGAATGATGAAAAGGAAAATTGTTCTCAAGTGCTAGAGGAAGAATGCATTAGAATGTTTGGTACTAGATCTTTGAATGATGAGCATGATTGCAATGTTGTTAGTATGAATTCCTTGAATATCCATGATGCTAATGATATGCAAAGCCACAAGCTTGGGGAAGCTATGTTTGATGAATATGATATTTTTAGTCCCCCAAGTTTTGATGAGAATATTTATTATGATGAAAGCATGCCTCCTATTTATGATTATTATCTTGATGAAAGTGGGTTTGGAAGAGTGTCAACTTTAGGAAGTAATGATCCCACTATTTTGGAGGATGTTGAATCTTATTGTGATGAATATGCAAGTGGATTTGGAAGAGTGTCAACTTTATTTAGTGATGATTCCACTATTTCGGAAGAGGTTCCAATTGATTATGAGAACAAAGTTGCTATCTATGATGATTATTGTGATGACTTGTATGCTATTAGGAATAAAGATAACCATGAAACTTGTCATCATGATTTTAGTTTTCAATTGGATTATGCCTCACATGATAATTATTTTGTTGAGTTTGCTCCCACTACTATTCATGAGAAGAAATTTGCTTATGTGGAGAGTAGTAAATTTTCTATGCAAGTAGATCATGAAAAGAATGCTTTAGGTGCTGGTTATATTGTTTAATTCATTCATGATGCTACTGAAAATTATTATGAGGGAGGAACATATGCTTGTAGGAATTGCAATAATATCAAGTTTCCTCTCTATGTGTTGAAAATCTTGAAGCTATGCTTGTTTTACCTTCCTATGCTCGTTGATTATTGTTCCCATAAGTTGTTTGCTCACAAAATCCCTATGCATAGGAAGTGGGTTAGACTTAAATGTGCTAGTCATATGCTTCATGATGCTCCTGTTATGTTTCAATCCTTATCTTTTTTGTGAGCATCATTGTCATCATCATGCCTAGCTAGAAAGGCATTAAAGAAAAGTGCTTGTTGGGAGACAACCCAATATTTATCCTTACTGTTTTTGTGTGTACACATGATTATGCTACTATAGTAATCATGTTTTATATCTTTTGTTTCAATAAAGTGCCAAGTAAGACCTTTAGGATAGCTTACGGTGATAGTTGTATTGATCCTGCTGAAAATCAGAAACTTTTGCTCCCGGTAAATTAGTTTTGTTAATTTACATAAATGTTCTTTTGATCTGATTCTTTTCGATGTGGATGGGTAAACAAATTGCTTAGTACTTCCTAATTTGGTAGGAATTTTGGAGTTCCAGAAGTATACCATTGATACAGATTACCACAGACTGTTCTGTTTTTGACAGATTCTGTTTTCTATGTGTTGTTTGCTTGTTTTGATCAATCTATGGCTAGTATTAAGAAGTATGAACCATAAAGAACTTGGAATACAGTATATATTACACCAATATGAATTTAGAATGAGTTAATTACAGTACCTAAGTGGTGGTTTTATTTTCTTATACTAATGGAGCTTACGAGTTTTCTGTTGAGTTTTGTGTTGTGAAGTTTTCAAGTTTTGGGTAAAGATTCGATGGATTATGGAATAAGGAGTGGTAAGAGCCTAAGCTTGGGGATTCCCAAGGCACCCCAACATAATATTCAAGGACAACCAAGAGCCTAAGCTTGGGGATGCCCCAGAAGACATCCCGTCTTTCGTCCTCGTTCATCGGTAACTTTACTTGGAGCTATATTTTTATTCACCACATGATATGTGTTTTGCTTGGTGCGTCATTTTCTCTTGTTAGTTTTTTCTTGCTGTTATTTAGAATAAAGTTTTGCATCTTTATTTTCAATAAAAAAGTCAAGGATAGCCTTTGCCATGCTCATTTTGCTAGTGTACATGTTGCTGTTTGAAAACAGAAAGTTCACCGCTGTTGCAAAAATTCCCTAGAAAAGTCAGAGCATGATATAATGATGAAACCTTTTGAATAATGAGCTATGATAAATTTACTAAAGTGGGAATTTTATTTCATAATTTTTGGAGTTAGGGTAGTATGATGAATCTTGCATTCTTAATAGACTGTACTGTTTTGGCAGATTGCTGTTATGTTTGCATTGTTTGCATATGTTTGCTTGTTTAATGATTCTATTTGAGGATAGGAGTATTAAATATGCAGAGGTATTTAGTATTCAATGTTGAATAATAATTTTAGTGATTTTTTACAGTAGAAAATGATAAGGTTTTGCATTGGTTTATACTAACCCATCTCACGAGTTCTATTGAGTTTGGTGTGGATGAAGCTTTTGATAAAAAGAGAAACCATGATATGAGAGGAATTAAGGAGACACAAAAGTTCAAGCTTGGGGATGCCCAAGGCACCCCAAGGTAATATTTCAATAAGTCTCAAGCATCTAAGCTTGGGGATGCCCCGGTAGGCATCCCACCTTTCTTCTTCAACAATTACCGGTTAGTATCGGTTGAGCCTAAGTTTTTGCTTCTTCACATGAGTTGTGCTATCCTTGCAATGTCATTTTGTTTTGCTTTGCTTGTTGTTTGAATACAATACCAAGATCTGAAATTCTTTAATGAGAGAGAGTCTTCATATAGCTACATAATTATTTAGCTACTCATTGTTCTTCACTTACATCTTTTTGGAGTAGTTTGTCATTTACTCGTGTGCTTCACTTATATCCTATGAGTAAATTGTTGAATGAGTTGATTGTCATAAATCTGAAATTATATGTTTCATTTGCTTATCCTATGGGGAGTAATGACTTCATGTCTAAGAAGTAGAGGTTTTAAATTTATTGAAAGTTAGCAAGCATTGTATTGGTCATTTGAACAATTCATGAAAGAATAATGAAGGAAGAGAGATTTCACATATAAATATACTATCTTAGACATCTTTTATGATTGTGAGCACTCATTAAGTATGACATGCTAAAGAGTTGATGTTGGACAAGGAAGACAACATAATGGGTTATGTTTTCGCACATCTTAGTTAAAGTATATTGTCATGGATCATTCAAACATGTTGAGCTTGCCTTTCCCCCTCATGCTAGTCAAAATTCCTTGCACCAAGTAGAGATACTACTTGTGCTTCCAAATATTCTTAAACCCAGTTTTGCCATGAGAGTCCACCATACCTACCTATGGATTGAGTAAGATCCTTCAAGTAAGTTGTCATCGGTGCAAGCAATAAAAATTGCTCTCTAAATACGTATGATCTTTTGGGACCAACTCCATATACAAGTGAATACGTTGGGAGGCAACACTGTAAGCCCCTATCTTTCTCAATGTCCAATTAAAACTCCATAACCATTAGTATTGCGTGAGTGTTAGCAATTGTAGAAGACTATATGATAGTTGAGTATGTGGAGTTTGCTATTCCTGAAAATAAGATGAATTGTAATTGTTTGATGACTGAGTATGAAGTTTGCTAGTTTTCAAGAAAGTTTATGGTCTATGCTTTAACATGTGAATTGCTTGTTGCTTGTTCGTGAGAAGTTTTATGAGATGAACTACTGTTATGACATATTATCATGCTAGAAAAGGTGATTGAAATTATCATTGATCAAACTTGTGCACCTTCTAGCATTCACACTTCATAAATTCTTTCTTTTATCAATTACCTACTCGAGGACGAGTAGGAATTAAGCTTGGGGATGCTGATACGTCTCGAATGTATCTATAATTTATGAAGCGTTCATGCTATTTTATTATCTGTTTTGAATGATTATGGGCTTTATTATACACTTTTATATTACTTTTGGGACTAACCTACTAACTGGAGACCCAGTCCGTATTGCTGTTTTATTGCCTGTTTCAGTATTTCGAAGAAAAGGAATATCAAACGGAGTCCTAATGGAATGAAACCTTCGGCAGCGTGATTTTTGGAAAGATTATGATCCAGGAGACTTGGAGTTGAAGTAAAGGAAGCATCGAGGAAGCTACGAGACAGGGGCGCGCGCCCACCGTCGGTGTCAAAACCGGCGGATCTCGGGTAGGGGGTCACGATCTGTGTGTCTAAGGCTAATGGTAACAGGAGGTAAGGGACACAATGTTTTACCTAGGTTCGGGCCCTCTCGATGGAGGTAAAACCCTACTTCCTGCTTGATTGATATGGATGATATGGGTATTACAAGAGTTGATCTACCACGAGGTCGTAGAGGCTAAACCCTAGAAGCTAGCATATGATGATTATGATTCTGTCCCTAAGGACTAAACCCTCCGGTTTATATAGACACTGGAGAGGGCTAGGGTTTACATGAAGTCGGTTACAAAGAAGGAAATATAATATCCGGATCACCAAGCTTGTCTTCCACGCAAAGGAGAGTCCCATCCGGACACGGGACGAAGTCTTGAGTCTTGTATCTTCGCGGTCCAATAGTTCGGCTAAAGTATATAGTCCGGCTGTCCGGATACCCCCTAATCTAGGACACCCTCAGTAGCCCCTGAACCAGGCTTCAATGACGATGAGTCCGGCGCATAGTTCTGTCTTCGTCATTACAAGGCGGGTTCCATCTCTGAATACTCCATAGTAATCATCGAACACTTAGATCGTGTCCGGATCTGTAAGATGATCTTCACAGCATAGCACTTCATAAACCTGATCTGCTAGCAATTTTTGCACGACGTTCTCTTGCATCGTGGCCCGGTCCAACACGAACCGGTTTTACTTGGCCTCCCCCGATACGCGTTGCGGTTTTACTGACACGCCTTGCCAGAGCAGGGATCATGCTCCCCTTAGTGCGGGATCTTCCATTAATATAGGTGCACGTGTCCCCATGACGTCTGTTGGTATGAGTCTGTGCTTTTAGGCAAGTCCCGAGCGGTTATGCTGAGGACGCTTGATATTCACCCCCTATATAAAGGGGCCGAGGCCTATCCCTCTTTTACACCACCCTTGCGCCTTTTCGCATCTCGAGTTCTAACACCCAAATCTCAAGCTCAAGCACCTCAGATCCATAACCATGTACGGATCCGACCTTCAAGGCCGGTGGGTGGCTTCCTTGGTCACATAGGAGGATATTGCGAAGCTTAGGGAGGTCGGATATCTGACCGCCGACATCAAGCACATGCTTCCGGCTCTAGGGCAGGTCATCCCTACTCCCGAGCCTAACGAGAGCGTCGTATTTGTTTCCCACTTCCTTCACGGCTTAGGCTTCACCCTTGATCCCTTCATGAGAGGGCTCATGTTCTATTACGGGTTAGATTTTCACGATCTAGCTCCGGACGCTATCCTCCATATCTCGTCATTCATCGTTGTGTGCGAGGCTTTTCTCCATGTCACTCCACACTTCGGCTTATGGCTCAAGACCTTCAATGTGAAGCCGAAGATGATTGAGAGGCGACGCGCGGAGTGCGGAGGTGCTGTAATAAGCAGGAATGCCGACGCCCCATGGCCAGAGGGCTCCTTCCCAGAGGTGTCCGATCTATGGCAGCGGAGGTGGTTTTACGTCACGGCTCCCAGGGGCACAAAGTGGGTGGCTGCCCCCGACTTCCGTCTGGGCCCCCCTTCTCAACTGGCGTCATGGACCAATGTAGGACGGGATTGGGGACCTGCTAGTGATGTACCAACACCGCAGAGCCGTATTCGGGAGCTTCTTGAGAGGGACATTAGGCTTGTCAGCATAATTCAGGTAATGCTAATCCGACGGATGTTGCCGTGCAAACGCCGGCCTCTCCGGATGTGGGAGTTCAATCCAGAAGGTCCGCGGACTATTCTGCACTTCTTCGGCCTGACACTCGAAGGGATGTGTAAATTATTCTTCGGACCACAAGTAAAGTGTCCAGATACCACCAAAGATGCGGGCCTGAGCTGTAATCGCCCAGATACCCAAGTAAGCAACCCGCAAGCCGAACACTTCGTCTATTTTTGTCATAGTCATTATTCTAAAAATCCTCCGTGGCTAGGAATGGCTCAGCAAGGCGGAAAGAATCAGGTGTCCGGCGCCACTTCCCGAAGGCTCGCCAAGTCCCACCATAGCCAAGATGCTTGGCCGTGTGCTAAGCAAAATGCCCTCAGGGAAAGACGAAGGGAAGAACATGGAAGCATAACTTCACACATTGTGCATCCAAACCGGTGGAATTGCTACCTCCCCAAAGGAGGATAGCCGGGAAGGGGAATCTAAGGCCTCCTCCCCTCGCGGGAAGAAGAGGGCCGCCTCTGAAGACTTGGAGACGGAGGTGCCCAAACAGGGGAAGAAGGCTTCACTAGGGGGCCCTGCCCCAAAGGGCGTCCTCACCGCGTCCGCCAACGGGCCAGCCCTCAGCCGAGCTGTAAGTTAGTCGTAAATACAAAGGTACCGCTTTTCTCCGAGAACAATAACTAGGATCCATTCTTTGTAGTCCGGCTAGCAGCTCTTCCCGGTAGAGTTCGTCTTCGGGGGATCTCCTTTTGGAGATGATGGAGAGTGAGACCCCACCAACCTCTCCGCCTCATGAGGCGGGCGACCCCGAGGTGTCGTCATGGAGGAGTCCAGATCTGCCGAAGCCAAAAGCTAATCCTTCGGCCGCCCCACTCCTGAGACCCCACCAACCTCTCCGCCTCATGAGGCGGGCGACCCCGAGGTGTCGTCATGGAGGAGTCCAGATCTGCCGAAGCCAAAAGCTAATCCTTCGGCCGCCCTGAGCCCGGAGCGTTCGACTCCCACGGGGGGCGATGAGAAGGGTCCGGCGTAGTTCGGCGTCCAGCCGGACACACTAACGGGCCTTCTGGAGTGAGTTGCTCTCTCGAAGGAGCACCGTTCATTAATGAGCACGGTGCTGGAGAAGATTTCATCCGCCACAAGCGGTTTGAATAAAGCCTTTACGAGCCTGCTCAGAGGCTTTGAGGTATGTAATGAAAATACATAATTTTTTGGCTGTGATGCACGCGCTAGGTGTGCTCCATATGGATAGTAGCCCCTGAGACTCAGGTTGCCAACCCTCGGCGACAAACGGAGGATCACATTGTTAAGTAACGATTGCGCTGTAATTATGCGCAGGTGTCCAAAGATCCGGCAGCCGAGCGGTCCGTTGAAGTTGCCGAACTAAGGAGGCAAATTGGGGTTATTGATGCCGATATCACATTGGTGAACGAGCGGCTTAACAAGTCACAAGGTATGTGCTGTGCTATCCTTTATTATTTTTTATAGGAAAAATTTGAGAGGAGCATAATATTAATGCGATGTGCTTGGACTACAGATGGTGCTGCTGCCGTGGAAGCCCTGAGGGCGGAACTTACCCTAGCCAAGGAACAGGCCCGGGCGAGCAATGCGGCTGCCCTAAAGGTGGCCGAAGAGTTGAGAGCCGAACATGCTGCTCATCGCCGAAGCAAAGAGAAAATAGCCGAAATGGCTGTGGAGCTAAGAAACGCCTCCAACCGTTATGAGCTTCTTGAAAAATAAAATCATGCAAATAAGGCTGACCCGAAGAAGGCCCTTGATGCGGCCAAGGAGACGCGTTCCGACCTTAGGGATGCGTGGGAGGAGCTTCGACAGGCCGGAGAGATCGCGACTGGAAACCCCTATCTGTTGCGGATGAAGTTTTTAGATCCGAAGTACGCTCCTCTGGATCGACGCTGGAGTCCTGCAGACGCCTATGCGGATTTGTCGAAGAGTACGGCTGATGCAGCCAAGTTTTTTGAGGATCAAAAAGATGATGAAGTGGAAAAGCTGTTCTGGTCGCAGTTCAGCGCTCCAACGCGCAAATTTCCTTTGAGTGAGAAGATGGCTGCCGTGGCCGAGCTCCACTGGCTGTCCGGTCTTGCAATGCGGTCTGTAATAGACCATCTATGGCCGAAGGGGCCAAAGCCGGACAGTTATTTTGGTTTAGTGCAACAATTCCTTGGTGCCGTATCGCGGATTGATGCCATGAAGTGGTCGGCATGCATAGAGGGTGCCCGGATGGCTCTTGCCCATTGAGGGAGTCCTGGATTAGGGCGTATCCGGACAGCCGGACTGTGTACAACTTCCAGACTATTGAAGCGTGAAGATACAAGACTCAAGACTTCGGCCCGTGTCCGGATGGGACTTTCCTTGGCGTGGAAGGCAAGCTTGGCGATCCGGATATTATATTTCCTTCCTTGTAACCGACTCCATGTAAACCCCGGCCCTCTCCGGTGTCTATATAAACCGGAGAGGTTGGTCCTTAGAAGGCCGATAACAATTACATTCATACCATCATAGGCTAGCTCCTAGGGTTTAGCCTCTACGATCTCGTGGTAGATCTACTCTTGTACTACCCATATCATCAATATTAATCAAGCAGGAAGTAGGGTTTTACCTCCATCGAGAGGGCTTGAACCTGGGTAAACACCTGTGTCCCTTACTTCTTGTTACCATCAGCCTTGACGCACAGATCGGGACCCCCTACCCGAGATCCGTCGGTTTTGACACCAACATTGTTGCTGTCATTGAGAGTTCCTCTGTGACGTCGCCGTCTGGCTCGATGGCTCCTTCGATCGTCATTGACGATGCTGCCCAGGGTAAGACTTTCCTCCCTGGATAGATCTTCGTGTTCGGCGGCTTCGCGCTGCGAGCCAATTCGCTTGGCCACTTGGAGCAGATTGATAGCTATGCCCCTGGCCCTCAAATCGGGTTCAGAAACCTGAACCACACGGCGGATACCCGAGGAGACTTGATCTTCGACGGATTCGGGCCAGTGCCAGAAGCGCCGAACAGTCACAATGAGCACGGCTTAGACCTGCTGTCTGACGTTGCTTGGGATATCATCCCGGCAGAAGCCCCAGACCTAAATCCGGGACAGGTTGCGTTGCCTAAAGACAGAGGGCTGGACCCCGCCCCACAGGCCGTACCCTCATCAGTGATGGAGCTGAACACAGGCTTCACTTTTGAGGAAACCGGTGACCCTGGGCCCCTGGACTCATGTCCGGTTGTAGGCTCCAGTCCGTGCATCCCCGGGCCCGCTGATCTCGGTTGGGCTCTGGATATGGAGTTCACCGCGGCGGACATCTTTCAGCACTCGCCCTTCGGCGACATACTAAAATCATTCAAAACTCTCTCTTTGACAGAGAATCTCGGGCCGAATTATGTCCGGCTCGAGTGGGAAGCAGGCGACGAAGACATTCGTTGCCCACCCACCACCCACTTCATAGCCACAGTTGATGATTTAACCGACGTGCTGGACTTCGACTCCGAAGGCATCGACGGTATGGACAACGATGCAGGAGAAGACTCAGAATATATGAGGTGCCGGATTCACGCCTCACCACACGACATATACATGGTGGATACGCCCAAGGAAGGCAACGATGGCAATCCGGAAGATAACACCCCTGGATAAAAACCAAAGCGACGGCGCAGACGCTGTTCCAAATCCGGCAACAGTAACAATATCATGAAAAGCGCCAGAAGAATGGATACTTCGGTCAACCCTGATGGCAATAATGACCAAACAGAACCAACGATGGAGTAGGACGAACCAGGTCACGCAGAACATAGTCCGGGTCATACGCCCGAAGAAAATGATCCAGAGGGATGAGTTCACCAATCCGGCCCAGGACAAGAAGACAGTCTGGACGATGATGCATTCATCGTTCCGGAAGAACGCATGGAATGAGAGAACCTCCATAGAAAGCTTACGGCCACAGCGAGAAGTCTGAAGAAGCAGAAGCAACGGCTTAAGGCCGCACAGGAAACGCTCAATCGCAGATGGAATAAAGTGCTAGACACTAAAGAAAGATATGGCGATGATCGCCATACAAAGAGCTACCCAAAACGCAAGCTACTGCCAGAATTCGACGACGAGGCCGTCCACCGAAGAACAACATGAATAGGAGACCAGGAGTA